>NC_041380.1:294369405-294386968 GCF_002162155.2 Triticum dicoccoides
GGCAGTGGTGGTGGTGCGGGTCGGGGGGAGGCGGCGGGGCGGGCGGCATTTATAGGTGGGGGCGGCTAACTTGGGGAGGGGGCCGGCCTCGGGAGGCGTGTCCCTGACGGACTCGGCGGCGGCGGCGCTCGGGACTCCGTCTCCTGAGCCGAAGCGGGAGGCGGCGGCGCACTGGGCTTCGGCCCGCTCGGCTGGGCCTCGGGAAACGCGTATTTTAATAAATTCTGCCGAAAAGGAAAAATCCTAAAAAAACTCTAAAAATTCTAAAAATGCCAAAAACAATTTTCACCGTCTAAATAGAATATTTAGAACAAAGTGAACATTTTCTTGGCCAAAAAATGCAATTTTGAAAAATGCATATTTTCTAATTTAAATAAAATCCAAATAAATTATTTATTTGGTTTTAACATTTTTCCTCCAATATTTCTTTTATTTTGGAGAAGTCATTTTATCTCCTCTCATTTATTTATTTTATATTGAAATATTTCCAAGAGAAAAATAATTAAAACCAAAAGGATCATCTTTTCAAATTTGAGGGAATTCAAATATGAAAATAGGGAAATCCCCAACTCTCTCAGTGGGTCCTTGAGTTTCTTAGGATTTCATGGATCAAAACCAAAATGCAATAAAATATGATATGCATATGATGACCTATGTATAACATTCCAAATTGAAATTTTGGGATGTTACAAACCTACCCCCCTTAAGATGAATCTCGCCCTCGAGATTCGGGTTGGCTAGAAAATAGGTGTGGATGGTCTTTGCATAGGTCTTCCTCTCGTTCCCAGGTGGCTTCATCCTCGGTATGGTGGCTCCACTGAACTTTGAAAAACTTGATAACCTTGTTGCGTGTGACTCGGCTGGCAAACTCAAGAATCTTGACTGGTTTCTCCTTGTATGTCAAATCACTATCCAACTAAATTGCTTCCAGGGGCACTGTATCTCTCAGAGGAATGTCGGCCATCTCTACATGGCACTTTTTCAACTGGGAAACGTGAAACACATCATGAACTCCTGACAATCCTTCGGGTAACTCCAACTTGTAGGCCACTTCTCCCATACGTTCCAAAACTCGGTATGGTCCTACAAATCTCGGGGCTAACTTTCCCTTGACTCCAAAACGTTTAACTCCTCGCAGAGGTGACACTCGAAGATATGCTCTGTCTCCGATTTCATATACTACCTCTTTGCTTTTGAGTCTGCATAACTCTTTTGTCTGAACTGAGCTACCTTCAGTCTATCTCGGATCAACTTGACCTTCTCTTCTGATTCTTTGATCAAATCTGCCCAAACAACTAACGGTCTCCAACTTCATCCCACATTAACGGTGCCCTGCACCTCCTTCCATACAGGGCTTCAAAAAGTGCCATCTTCAAACTAGCTTGGTAATTGTTGTTGTATGAGAACTCTGCGTAGGGCAAATTATCATCCCAAATAGATCCATAATCTAGCACACAAGCTCTCAACATGTCCTCCAGAATCTGGTTGACTCTCTCGGTCTGTCCATCTGTCTATGGATGAAAGGCTGTACTAAACTCTACCCTGGTACCCAAAGTCTGGTGCAACTGATGCCAAAACTTTGGAGTAAACTGGGTCCCTCTATCCGATACGATGGTCCTCGGAACTCCATGCAGACATACGATCCTGGTCATATATATCTTGGCCAACTTTGCACTCGTATAGGTGGTTTTCACTGGGATAAAGTGAGCCACTTTGGTCAAATGATCCACTACTACCCAGATAGAATCATATCCCGATCGGGTCCTGGGTAATCCGGTGATGAAATCCATGCCAAGATTGTCCCACTTCCATTCGGGTATAGGCATAGGATGCAGTAATCCTGCTGGCTTCTGATGTTCTGCCTTCACTTTTTGACATACATCACATACGGCTACATACTCGGCAATGTCCTTCTTCATACCAGTCCACCATAAACGCTCCTTCAAATCTAAATACATCTTGGTGTTTCTGGGGTGTATCGAGTATGGCGAGTCATGAGCTTCCTGAAGTATTAACTTCCTGATCTCTGCATTATTGGGTACATAAACACGGTCCTCAAACCATAAGGTGTCATGCTCATCCTCACGAAAATCTTTGGATTTTCCTTTGCTCATCTTCTCCTTTATCTCAGTAATTTCCTTATCATCCTTCTGAGCTTCTCGAATCTTTCCCAATAATGTTGACTGAACCGCCATTGCTGCGACAAAACCTCTAGGGACTATCTCCAAACAAAGCTCACTGAAATTTTCAACTAACTCCTACGGAAATCCCCCGCTTACAAGGGTATTGTCATAACTCTTTTGGCTCAAAGCATTTGCTACGAAATTGGCCTTGCCTGGATGATAGTGCAACTTCATATCATAATCTTTTATAAGCTCCAACCATCTCCTTTGCCTGAGATTCAGCTCCTTCTGTGTGAAAATGTACTTCAAACTCTTATGATCCGTGTACACATCACATCGATTTCCAATAAGAAAATATTTCCAAGTCTTGAGTGCATGCACTACGGCTGCTAACTCCAAATCATGTGTGGCATAATTCAACTCATGCGGTCAAAGCTGACGTGAGGCATAGGAAACCACTCTTCCATCTTGCATAAGTACACCTCCAAGTCCTGAGCGAGAAGCGTCGCAATACACTTGAAAATCCTTACGTATATCCGACAGAATCAGCACTGGGGTTGTGACCAAACGTTTCTTCAACTCCTAAAAACTTGCCTCACATTCATCTGTCCATTTGAACTTGGTGTCCTTCTCCAACAAATCCATCATAGGCTTCGCAATCTTAGAAAAAATCTCAATGAATCACCGGTAGTATCCCGCGAGTCCCAAACAACTGTGGATCTCTCCTACTGAGGTGGGTGCTAGCCAATCAGTGACTGACTGAACCTTGGTGGGGTCTACTACTATACCTTCTCCTGATATAACATGTCCAAGGAATCCAACTTCCTTTAACCAAAACTCACATTTGCTGAACTAAGCATACAAATGATGTTCCCTGAGCTTCTCGAGAACTAAACGCAAATGCTCCTTGTGTTCCTCTTCATTCTTTGAGTATACCCAAATATCATCAATGAACACTACTACAAATTTATCCAGAAACTCCATGAGCACCTTATTCATCATACTCATGAAGTAGGCAGGGGCATTAGTCAATCCAAATGACATGACTGTATACTCATATAGCCCGTACCTTGTGGTGAAGGCTGTCTTAGGTATATCCTGTTCTCGGATCTTCAGCTAGTGGTTGTCGTGGTTCTAAGTCTGACAGTAGAATGGGGGGTAGGAATGTAGAGGCAAGATCCTAGCTATGGAGGAGTTTGTTTGGGGAACGTAGCATAAATTCAAAATTTTCCTATGTGTCACCAAGATCTATCTATGGAGAAACCAGCAACGAGGGGAAGGAGAGTGCATCTACATACCCTTGTAGATCACTAAGCGGAAGCGTTCAAGAGAACGGGGTTGAAGGAGTCGTACTCGTCGTGATCCAAATCACCAGAGATCCTAGTGCCGAACGGACGGCACCTCCGCGTTCAACACACGTACAGCCCGGTGACGTCTCCCATGCCTTGATCCAGCAAGGAGAGAGGGAGAGGTTGAGGAAGACTCCATCCAGCAGCAGCACAACGGCGTGGTGGTGGTGGAGGAGCATGGTACTCCAGCAGGGCTTCGCCAAGCACCGCAAGAGACGAGGAGGGAGAGGGGTAGGGCTGCGTCAAGAAGGAGAGGAACTCGTGTGTCTTGCAGCCTCCAATACCTCAAGTATATATAGGGGAAGGGGAGGGGCTGCGCCCCCACCTAGGGTTCCCTCCCTAGGGGTGGCGGCAGCCCCCAGATCCCATCTGGGTGGCGGCCACAAGGGGGAGAGGGGGAGGCGCACCTGGGGTGGGCCTTAGGGCCCATCTGCCCTAGGGTTTGCCCCCTTCCCCTCTTGGAGGCGCCTTGGGCCTTTGTGGGGGGCGCACCAGCCCACCTGGGGCTGGTCCCCTCCCACACTTGGCCCATGCAGCCCTCCGGGGCTTGTGGCCCCACTTGGTGGACCCCCGGGACCCTCCCGGTGGTCCCGGTACGTTACCGATAAACCCCGAAACTTTTCCGGTGACCAAAACAGGACTTCCCATACATAAATCTTTACCTCCGGACCATTCCGGAACTCCTCGTGACGTCCGGGATATCATCCGGGACTCCGAACAACATTCGGTAACCACGTATATCTATTCCTTATAACCCTAGAGTCATCGAACCTTAAGTGTGTAGACCCTACGGGTTCGGGAACCATGCAGACATGACCGAGACGTTCTCCGGTCAATAACCAAGAGCGGGATCTGGATACCCATGTTGGTTCCCACATGTTCCACGATGATCTCATCGGATGAACCACGATGTCGAGGATTCGATCAATCCCGTATACAATTCCCTTTGTCTAGCGGTATTGTACTTGCCCGAGATTCGATCGTCGGTATCCCGATACCTTGTTCAATCTCGTTACCGGCTAATCTCTTTACTCGTTCCGTAACACATCATCCCGTGATCAACTCCTTGATCACATTGTGCACATTATGATGATGTCCTACCGAGTGGGCCCAGAGATACCTCTCCGTCACACGGAGTGACAAATCCCAGTCTCGATTCGTGCCAACCCAACAGACACTTTCGGAGATACCCGTAGTGCACCTTTATAGCCACCCAGTTACGTTGTGACGTTTGGCACACCCAAAGTATTCCTAAGGTATCCGGGAGTTGCACAATCTCATGGTCTAAGGAAATGATACTTGACATTAGAAAAGCTTTAGCATGCGAACTACACGATCTTGTGCTATGCTTAGGATTGGGTCTTGTCCATCACATCATTCTCCTAATGATGTGATCCCGTTATCAATGACATCCAATGTCCATGGTCAGGAAACCGCAACCATCTATTGATCAACGAGCTAGTCAACTAGAGGCTTACTAGGGACATGGTGTTGTCTATGTATCCACACATGTATCTGAGTTTCCTATCAATACAATTCTAGCATGGATAATAAACAATTATCATGAACAAGGAAATGTAATAATAACCAATTTATTATTGCCTCTAGGGCATATTTCCAACAGTCTCCCACTTGCACTAGAGTCAATAATCCAGTTCACATCGATATGTGATTAACACTCAAGATCACATCCCCATGTGACCAACACCCAAAGAGTTCTGGGTTTGATCATGTTATGCTTGTGAGAGAGGTTTCAGTCAACGGGTCTGCAACATTCAGATCAGTATGTACTTCGCAAATTTCTATGTCATCTTGTAGATGCAACTACTACGCTACATTTGGAGCCATTTCAAATAACTGTTCTACTTGGAGCTATTCTAAATTGTTGCTCCATTATACGTATCCGGTATCTCTACTCAGAGCTATCCGGATGTTAAGCTTGCATCGACGTAACTCTTTACGTCGAACTCTTTATCACCTCCATAACCGAGAAACATATCCTTATTCCTCTAAGGATAATTTAGAACGCTATCTGGTGATCTACTCCTAGATTACCTTTGTACCCTCTTGCCAGATATGTGGCAAGGCACACATCAGGTGCAGTACTCAGCATGGCATACCGTACAGAGCCTATGACAAAAGCATAGGGGACGACCTTCGTCCTTCCTCTTTCTTCTGCCGCGGTCGACCTTTAAGCCTTAACTTCATACCTTACAACTCAGGCAAGAACTCCTTCTTTGACTGATCCATCTTGAACACCTTCAAGATCATGTCAAGGTATGTGCTCATTTGAAAGTACCATTAAGCGTTTTGATCTATCCTTATAGATCTTGATGCTCAATGTTCAAGTAGCTTAATCCAGGCTTTCCATTGAAAAACACTTTCAAATAACCCTATATGCTTTCCAGAAATCCTACATCATTTCTGATCAACAATATGTCAACAACATATATTCATTAGAAATTCTATAGTGCTCCCACTCACTTCTTTGGAAATACAAGTTTCTCATAAACTTTGTATACACCCAAAATCTTTGATCATCTCATCAAAGCATACATTCCAACTCCGAGATGCTTACTCCAGTCCTTAGAAGGATTGCTGGAGCTTTGCATACTTATTAGCATCTTTCAGGATTGACAAAACCTTCCGGTTGTATCACATACAACCTTTCCTCAAGAAAATCGTCGAGGAAACAATGTTTGACATCCTATCTGCAAGATTTCATAAATAATGCTAATATAATTCCAACAGACTCTTAGCATCGCTACGAGTGAGAAAGTCTCATCGTAGTCAACTCCTTGAACTTGTCGGAAAACATCTTAACGACAAGTCGAGCTTTCTTAATGGTGACATTTACCATCATTGTCCGTCTTCCTTTCAAAATCCATCTGTACTCAACAGCCTTACGACCATCGAGCCGTTCTGCCAAAGTCTACACTTTGTTTTCATATATGGATCCTCTCTCGGATTTTATGGCCTCGAGCCATTTATCGGAATCCGGGCCCACCATCGCTTCTCCATAGCTTGTAGGTTCATTGTTGTCTAGCAACATGACTTCCAAGACAGGATTACGTACCACTCTGAAGTAGTACGCATCCTTGTCATCCCACGAGGTTTGTTAGTTACTTGATCTGAAGTTTCATGATCACTATCATAAGCTTCCACTTCAATTGGTGTAGGTGCCACAGGAACAACTTCCCGTGCCCTGCCACACACTAGTTGAAGAGACGGTTCAATAACCTCATCAAGTCTCCACCATCCTCCCACTCAATTCTTTCGAGAGAAACTTTTCTTCGAGAAAGGACCCGGTTCTAGAAACAATCCCTTATTGCTTTCGGATCTGAGACAGGAGGTATACCCAACTGTTTTGGGTGTCCTATGAGGATGCATTTATCCGCTTTGGGTTCATGCTTATCAGCCTGAAACTTTTTCACATAAGCGTCGCAGCCCCAAACTTTTAAGAAATGACAGCTTAGGTTTCTCTAAACCATAGTTCATAAGGTGTCATCTCATCGGAATTACGTGGTGCCCTATTTAAAGTGAATGTGGTTGTCTCTAATGCCTAACCCATAAACTATCGTGGTAATTCAATAAGAGACATCATGGTATGCATCATATCCAATAGGGTGCAGTCATGATGTTCGGACACACCATCACACTATGGTGTTCCAGGCTATATTAGTTGTGAAACAATTTCCACAATGTCTTAATTCTGTGCCAAACTCGTAATTCAGATATTCATCTCTATGATCATATCATAGATATTTTATCCTCTTGTCACGACAATCTTTCAACTTCACCCTGAAATTACTTGAACCTTTCAATAATTCAGACTCGTGATTCATCAAGTAAATATACTCAACATCTACTCAAATCATTTGTGAAGTAAGAACATAATGATATCCACTACACGCCTCAGCACTCATTGGACTGCACACATTATTACTTCCAACAAGTTGCTTCCTAGTTCCATTTTACTGAAAACGAGGATTTCAGTCATCTTGCCCATGTGGTACGATTTGCATGTCTCAGGTGATTCAAAATCAAGTAAGTCCAAACGGTCCATTTGCATGGAGTTTCTTCATGCATATACACCAATAGACATGGTTCGCATGTCTCAAACTTTTCAAAACGAGTGCGCCCAAAGATCCATCAACATGGAGCTTCTTCATGCGTTTTATACCGATATGACTTACGTGGCAGTGCCACAAGTAGGTGGTACTATCATTACTATCTTATATCTTTTTGGCATGAACATGTGTATCACTACGATCAAGATTCAATAAACCATTCATTTTAGGTGCAAGACCATTAGGCATTATTCAAATAAACAGAGTAACCATTATTCTCCTCGAATGAATAACCGTATTGTGACAGACATAATCCAATCATGTCTATGCTCAACGCAAGCACCAATCTCGATGGTAGAGGGAGCGTGCAATGCTTGATCACATCAAGCTGGGGAAAAACTTCCAACACATATCGCCAGCTCACCTTTAGCTAGTCTATGTTTACTCCGCAGCTTTTTATTTCGTTACTAACATTTAGCAACCGAACCGGTATCTAATACCATGATGCTACTAGGAGTACTAGTAAAGTACACATTAACACAATGTATATCCAATATACTTCTATCGACTTTGCCAGCCTTCTCATCTACCAAGTATCTAGGGTAAATCTGCTCCAGTGGTTGTTCCCCTTATTACAGAAGCACTTAGTCTCGGGTTTGGGTTCCACCTTGGGTTTCTTCACTAGAGCAGCAGCTAATTTGTCATTTCATGAAGCATCCCTTTTTGCCCTTGCCCTTCTTGAAACTAGTGGTTTCACCAACCATCAACAATTGATGCTCCTTCTTGATTTCTACTTTTGTGGTGTCAAACATCGCGAATATCTCAAGGATCATCATATATGTCCCTGATATATTATAGTTCATCACGAAGCTCTAGCAGCTTGGTGGTAATGACTTCGGAGAAATATCACTATCTCATCTGGAAGATCAACTCCCACTCGATTCAAATGATTGTTGTACTCAGACAATCTGAGCACAAGCTCAACAATTGAGCTTTTCTCCCTTAGTTTGCAGGCTAAGAAAATCGTCGGAGGTCTTATACCTCTTGACGTGGGCACGAGCCTGAAATCCCAATTTCAGCCCTCGAAACATCTCATATGTTTCGTGACGTTTCAAAACGTCTTCGGTACCTCAACTCTAAACCATTTAACTGAACTATCACGTAGTTATCAAAATGTGTATGTCAGATGTTCGCAACATCCACAGATGATGTTTTGAGGTTCAGCACACTGAGCGGTGCATTAAGGACATACGCCTTCTATGAAGCAATGAGGACAATCCTCAGTTTACGGACCTAGTCCGCATAATTGCTACTATCAACTTTCAACTAAATTTTCTCTAGGAATATATCTAAATAGTAGAACTGAAGCGCGAGCCACGACATAATTTGCGAAGACCTTTTGACTATGTTCAGGATAATTAAGTTCATCTTATGAACTCCCACTCAGATAGACATCCCTCTAGTCATCTAAGTGATTACATGATCCGAGTCAACTAGGCCGTGTCCGATCATCACGTGAGACGGACTAGTCATCATCAGTGAACATCTTCATGTTGATCGTATCTACCATACGACTCATGCTCGACCTTTCGGTCTCTTGTGTTCCGAGGCCATGTCTGTACATGCTAGGCTCGTCAAGTCAACCTAAGTGTTTCGCGTGTGTAAATATGTCTTACACCCGTTGTATGTGAACGTTAGAATCTATCACACCCGATCATCACGTGGTGCTTCGAAACAACAAACTGTCGCAACGGTGCACAGTTAGGGGGAACACTTTCTTGAAATTATTATGAGGGGTCATCTTATTTACTACCGTCGTTCTAAGTAAACAAGATGCAAAAACATGATAAACACCACATGCAATCAAATAGTGACATGATATGGCCATCATCACTTTGCTCCTCTTGATCTCCATCTTCGGGGCTCCATGATCATCATCATCACCGGCATGACACCATGATCTCCATCATCATGATCTCTATCATCGTCTCTTCATGAAGTTGTCTCGCCAACTATTACTTCTACTACTACAGCTAACGGTTAGCAATAAAGTAAAGTAATTACATGGCGTTGTTCAATGACACGCAGGTCATACAATAAATAAAGACAACTCCTATGGCTCCTGCCGGTTGTCATACTCATCGACATGCAAGTCATGATTCCTATTACAAGAACATGATCAATCTCATACATCACATATCATTCATCACATTCTTCTTGGCCATATCACATCACATAGCATACCCTGCAAAAACAAGTTAGACGTCCTCTAATTGTTGTTTGCATGTTTTACGTGGCTGCTATGGGTTTCTAGCAAGAACGTTTCTTACCTACGCGAAACCACAACGTGATATGCCAATTGCTATTTACCCTTCATAAGGACCCTTTTCATCGAATCCGATCCGACTAAAGTGGGAGAGACAGACACCCGCTAGCCACCTTATGTAACTAGTGCATGTCAGTCGGTGGAACCAGTCTCACGTAAGAGTACGTGTAAGGTCGGTCCGGGCCGCTTCATCCCACAATGCCCACAACTACTTTGTGTTCTACTCGTGCATAGAAACTACACATAGACCTAGCTCATGATGCCACTGTTTGGGGAACGTAGCATAAATTCAAAATTTTCCTACGTGTCACCAAGATCTATCTATGGAGAAACCAGCAACGAGGGGAAGGAGAGTGCATCTACATACCCTTGTAGATCGCTAAGAGGAAGCGTTCAAGAGAATGGGGTTGAAGGAGTCGTACTCGTCGTGATCCAAATCACCGGAGATCCTAGTGTCGAACGAACGGCACCTCCGCGTTCAACACACGTACAGCCCGGTGACGTCTCCCATGCCTTGATCCAGCAAGGAGAGAGGGAGAGGTTGAGGAAGACTCCATCCAGCAGCAGCACAACGGTGTGGTGGTGGTGGAGGAGCATGGTACTCCAGCAGGGCTTCGCCAAGCACCGCAAGAGACGAGGAGGGAGAGGGGTAGGGCTGCACCAAGAAGGAGAGGAACTCGTGTGTCTTGCAGCCTCCAATACCTCAAGTATATATAGGGGAAGGGGAGGGGCTGCGACCCCACCTAGGGTTCCCTCCCTAGGGGTGGAGGCAGCCCCCAGATCCCATCTGGGTGGCGGCCACAAGGGGGAGAGGGGGAGGCGCACCTGGGGTGGGCCTTAGGGCCCATCTGCCCTAGGGTTTGCCCCTTCCCCTCTTGGAGGCGCCTTGGGCCCTTGTGGGGGGCGCACTAGCCCACCTGGGGCTGGTCCCCTCCCACACTTGGCCCATGCAGCCCTCTGGGGCTTGTGGCCCCACTTGGTGGACCCCCGGGACCCTCCCGGTGGTCCCGGTACGTTACCGATAAACCCCGAAACTTTTCCGGTGACCAAAACAGGACTTCCCATATATAAATCTTTACCTCCGGACCATTCCGGAACTCCTCGTGACGTCCGGGATATCATCCGGTACTCCGAACAACATTCGGTAACCACGTATATCTATTCCTTATAACCCTAGCATCATCGAACCTTAAGTGTGTAGACCCTACGGGTTCGGGAACCATGCAGACATGACCGAGACGTTCTCTGGTCAATAACCAACAGCGGGATCTGGATACCCATGTTGGTTCCCACATGTTCCATGATGATCTCATCGAATGAACCACGATGTCGAGGATTCGATCAATCCCGTATACAATTCCCTTTGGCTAGCGGTATTGTACTTGCCCGAGATTCGATCGTCGGTATCCCGATACCTTGTTCAATCTCGTTACCGGCAAATCTCTTTACTCGTTCCGTAACACATCATCCCGTGATCAACTCCTTGATCACATTGTGCACATTATGATGATGTCCTACCGAGTGGGCCCAGAGATACCTCTCCGTCACACGGAGTGACAAATCCCAGTCTCGATTCGTGCCAACCCAACAGACACTTTCGGAGATACCCGTAGTGCACCTTTATAGCCACCCAGTTACCTTGTCACGTTTGGCACACCCAAAGTATTCCTACGGTATCCGGGAGTTGCACAATCTCATGGTCTAAGGAAATGATAGTTGACATTAGAAAAGCTTTAGCATGCGAACTACACGATCTTGTGCTATGCTTAGGATTGGGTCTTGTCCATCACATCATTCTCCTAATGATGTGATCCCGTTATCAACGACATTCAATGTCCATGGTCAGGAAACTGCAACCATCTATTGATCAACGAGCTAGTCAACTAGAGGCTTACTAGGGACATGGTGTTGTCTATGTATCCACACATGTATCTGAGTTTCCTATCAATACAATTCTAGCATGGATAATAAACGATTATCATGAACAAGGAAATATAATAATAACCAATTTATTATTGCCTCTAGGGCATATTTCCAACAGAGTTGTACACGCGAGTTTTACGAGTTTAGGCCCTTCTCAGAGGAAGTAACAGCCCTACGTCTCGGAGCCCGAAGGCGGTCGGCTGGATTATATGCGTGTGTGTTACAGGGGGTGCGAACCCTTGTCCCTGAGGAGGGGGTGGCTTATATAGAGTTCGCCAGACCCCTCTCGCCCTCAGTTACAAAGGATTTAAGGTACATAAATATGGAGACGTTATTGGTAACACCTGTATTTAGGTGCTATAAATGACAATTAAGCCTACAAGTAAATGCTTGACCGTTGTTCGTACAGAGTTACTTTAGCTCTTCTTCCCGTCGAGTGACTTTTGCGACGGTCGAGTGACATTGATTCTTCCGAGTGGAATGTCTATGGTCGAGTGGATGATGGTACTCTTTGAATGATCCTGGCTTTAGGGTGTTGTCCTAGGGGAGGATGTCTAGGTCAGGTCCATGACCCTACCCTAGGTACATAGCTTCATCATTAGCCCCCGAATGGTTCAGGGTTCGAGTGGAGAAGGAGTTGATAACCCCTCCGATTCAGCTTTTGTGCTTTGAGAATATCTCGCCCAAAGGTCGAATGAACCTTCATGATGGCTTCAACTGCTTGTTCAGTCGCCTTGAGCCATTCTTGGTTTTGTCAAGTGAAATTTCGTTGTTAAGTTTTGAGTGTTGATATGGAACAAATCTTCCGTCTGGCGGGTTGTTCTGCCGTCTGCGGATTTCACGAGATTCGAATTTTGGGAAGCGCGCCGAGCGGGGGAGGCCGCGGTAATCGGGACAGATTAGGTAGGTCGCCTCGATCCCCACGCCATCTTTTTTGCCACGTATCGCGCGCGCGACTGTTGCGGGATTTGATAAGATCGTCCGGCCCTACAAGTCAGTCACTCGGAAGTGTCCTTATATAAGGCACCGGACCAGGGCTTTTGAATAGTGCGCCCTCATTCCCCTTCCTCTTCCTCAGATTTCTCCGCTGCACCTGCTTTTGCTCTCAGCACCGTAGCTCTGCTCGGACTCGATTCGCTGCCATGCGGAAGTAGAAGACAGTGGCGTTGGAGCGTGCGAATAAGGCAACGGTGAAGGCGAAAGGGAAGAGGACCATCCGGGGTGGATCCTCGTCGAAGTCTGGCCTGCCGCCTGGCTGGATCCAGGGCGACTGGATCCGCTCGACGATCAGCCAAGATGACATCGACAATCTGGTTGAGGGGGGACTGATCCCCCACGAATCGGCGCAGCTCCCGGGGAACGAGACTGAGCCGTGGCCGCAGGAGGGTGAGTGCGTTCTCCTCGCCACTCATGTTGACCGCGGGTTTTCTTTGCCTCCCCACCCTTTCTTTCGTGGTTTCTTGAACTTCTTCGGGGCTCGACTCCACCACTTTACTCCAAACACCATTGTGTACCTTGCTTCTTTCGTGTCCATGTGCGAGAATTTCTTGGGCTGCCGACCGCATTGGCGTCTCTTCAAGCACATATTCACATGTCGCTCCCAGACGGTCAAGAAGGCCAACCCGAGTGACTAGAGGACGTACGTGATACAGATGTGCGGGGCCTTGGAATCCAAATGAGGAACAAGAGCACCTTCCCAGCTATGATCCTTCCCGACTCGGTCCGGGGCTGGCAGTCGACCTGGTTTTACTACAAGGACCAGCCGACCCCGGGTCAGTCGACTGGACTTCCCCCCTTTTCCATGGCTCGAGTGGAGAAGCCCTCCTCCTTGAGAGTGATCCCGGAAGAGAAGGCGCAGGTGAAGGTGTTGGTCGAGCGGGTCGTCCAACTTGTCTAAGACGGAGTGACTGGTATGGACCTGCTGGAGGTCTTCATCAGTCGACGCATCCAACCACTCCAAGCTCGTGATCATGCGATGTGGATGTACTCAGGACTCGAGGATTCCACTCGAATCCACCCGGAGGATGTTAGTGAGGACACAGTGGAGAAGTGGCTGAGAGGTATTACCGGCAACAAGGATAATCCCCGGGGGTCCAGGAGGGTGGTTCCATTCGACCATTTGCGCCAGCCGGAACAGGTATGATTCTACACTGTCGAGTGTCTTCTTGATTTACTATGTAACATCTGTTGACGGTCGACTGTCTTTCTTCTGTTCATTGTCTTTTCAGGCTCTTATTGATATGTACTTGATGCCCAATGGAGTGCAGGAGCAAAATGTCGAGGAAGAGGCGAGCGGGGGCGAGAGTGGCGAGTGGCACTCGAATGCAGAGGAGGACGAGGAGAGCAACGACCCGAGTGATGAAGAAGAGGTCGACTCGCCTCCTCACACAGAAAGGAGGTCCAAGCACGCTCGCGACCCGGCAAACACCCCTGACCTGGTGGCCGCACCGACTGGGCAGTCTTCAAAGCGCCCTCGGACGTCTTCTCCGGTGCTGACTGAGAAGGGACCGAAACAGCTCAAGACTGCACCGCCTCCTGCGCTGAAACTACTGAAGACCACATCCTCCAAACCGCCGAAGGCTTTGCCCAGAATCAAGGTGACCATTCCCACCATCTCCACGTAATCATCTGACCCGATCTTTTGGTCGACTTGAGCAACAGAACATAACCGACTGAAAGTTGACATTTGTAGTGCTGCTACCTCTGGAACTTCTTCCCGCCAATACCGAGACGAGGAAATGGAAGACGCGGTTACCTCCAACCCAGGTAAAATTCTCGTGATCTTGTTCTTGATTATTTGGTCGATCAAATTCTGGTGATTCACTTGGGGTCGACTGATTTATTTGTAGCCCCACCCAACGTTATCGAGCTTCTGGATGATGATGAAGATGTGGCCCCGAGGCCCAGAAAGAACAAAAAAGTAGCAGCTAGCAAGACATCTCAGCAGGGACTGACGACAGAACCAACCGTCCAGCAACCTGAAGATGCAGGTGAGGCCTCTGTAACTTTTGTTGTCCCATTGCCGAGTGAGCGCCCTGCACCGTCGATTGTACCAGTGTTTCCTTCAGCCGCCCAACCCCATGCCTCGGGGCTCCAAGCTGACGCATCTGGGCCGTCTGCCCCTTTCTTCACCAACTATCATGTTCCGGAAAGCCAGACGGACGCCGCTGCGGAGGCTATCCGTCAGGCTAATGTAATGATGGAGAGGATGAAGACAGTGCACGAGAACAGCCATGCTGCTTATGATGCCAGCGCGGCTCTTCGGGCCAATGTCCAGGTAAGTTGGCTTTCGACTGACCTTGTTCTATTAGGATATGCTACCTAAAATATTTTCTTTCATACAATCTCTTATTGTTTGTGTCGAATCTATACACCCGCTGGGTGTTTTGCTGTCTTTAGTATTTGCGCTCTTCCACTCGGCATGGGCGAGTGGGATCTGAATCGGTGGGGGCACGCTAAGTGCACCCATTGGGTGTAGTCCCCGAGACCGTAGTCGACTGCGGGTAATCAACTGGGGTCTGAGTACTTTTCACTTTCCTTTCTTCCACTCGACCCGGGCTGACCGGTCGAGTGGGATCTGAACCAGTGGGGGCACGTCAAGTGCACCCACTGGGTGTAGTCCCCGAGACCGCGGTCGACTGCTGGCAGTCGGCCGGGGTCTGAATAGTCCTTATCTCTCTTCTTTTTTTTACTCGACACGGGAAGACCGGTCGAGTGGGGTCTGAATTAGTGGGGGCACGCCAAGTGCACCCGCTGGGTGTAGTCCCCGAGACCGCGGTCGACTGCGGGCAGTCGGCTGGGGTCTGAGTAAACTTTTAAGTTTTATTCACTCGAAAGTAAATAATCTTTGATCTTGTCAATTGACATGTCTTTTACCTTCTGCAGAAATCTTGTACTCCCATTTCTAAGTTCGACGAATTTGAGGGGAAGCAGAGGCAACTCAACCTTGACTTGGAGCTGGCCCAACAAAAGTTGAAGAAAGCTCAAGATGAAGCTGCTGGTATGGAAGGTAACTGCCTGTCGACTGTTCACGTCGATCATCCTTTAAAATATTTCTTCGATCTCTTGTTTGATCTGATTGCTTATTTTGCAGAGAAAATGAGGTTGGCTCTGGAAAAGAAGGACTTGGACCTTGCAGCTGCGCAGAAGGAAGCTCAAGATAAGAATGCCCTTGCAGAACAGAAGTTGGCTTCGGTCAGAGCGCTGGAAGGAGAAGTAAGCAAGCTGAAGTCCTCTCTCACTGAATCCAACCGAGAGGTAACTCGTCTAAAGAAGGAAAGATAGCTCTAAATGAGAAGCTAGAGTCCGCGGCTCGTAAGAGGAATGACATGGAAGCCTATCAAAGAACTCTTGCCAAGAAGCTCTATCTTATGCTGGAAGGTATTCCTTTTAATCCGATTGTTTTTCTGCTTGTGAGTTAATCTTGTCCAGTCGACTCACTAACTCTTTGACTGCAGAATTCTTCCAAAACTTTGATGAGGAAACTGGACGGATCAAGACGGGTTCAGACCCTATCGTTTCTCCAGTCGGCGACGAGGCTGCCATGCATGTGCTTCGACTGGAATCCCGTGTCGCCAGTGTCACAAGTTACCTCGCTCGTCTGAAGGTGGCAGTTTCACGGATCGACTCATCACTCTGGCCAAGGGAGATGCTTCAAAATGACCTTGAATCTCTGATGACTCGGCTCAACGAGGTTCCTGGTCGAGTGCGAGAGTGGAAGAAGTCCTCTGCCCGGTGTGGTGCTGACGTGGCGTTGTCCTTGGTAAGAGTCCACTGCAAGGAAGCTCGCGAAGACAAGCTGGCGGCGATCAAGGTCGCCAACACCAAAAGGCACGATTTCCAGTCCTTTATGGAGACTTTCATAGCTGCCGCCACTCAGATTGCAGATGGAATCGACTTGGACGAATTCATTGAACCTGCCAGCCCTCCTCCTGCTGAATGAACAAACTTTGAGATTTAAACTTGCCTTAAATTTGCCTCGGGATGCTGACTGGTTGTTGTAACCATTAAACTCCTTCGGGCTTGATGCCCGAATACTTTTGATCCATCGCCTGGAATTTTTAGGATCTATCTGAACTTGGTTTATTTCTGAATATGTTTGTATTCGCCTTCGCATGGAATTTGCTCTTTGGGATGTAGCCCTGAAGTGGAGAGTTCAATCGACTTGCGCCTCGTCGTCCTTGCGGACAGGGATGGGGCGCATGTTGTATTTGTGGCGTAGCTCGAAGAAGGAGGTCGCAGTCGACCCGCACCTCGTCGTCCTTGCGGATAGGGATGGAGCGTACATTGTACTTGTGGCGTAGCTCGGAGAAGAAGGCCGTGGTTGACCTGCACCTCGTCGTCCTTGCGGATGGGGATGGAGCGTACGTTGTATTTGTGGCATAGCTCGGAGAAGGAGGTCGCAGTCGACCCGCACCTCGTCGTCCTTGCGGATAGGGATGGAGCGTACGTTGTACTTGTGGCGCAGCTCAGAGAAGAAGGCCGTGGTCGACGTGCACCTCGTTGTCCTTGTGGATAGGGACAGACTTTAAACCTTAGGCGAGTACAGGACTGCAGCTAAGCCTCCGAGTGGGAGGGTTGCTCACCACTTGGTAGGATTTTTTAAACTTAGGCGAGTACTGGACTGCAGCTAAGCCCCCGAGTGGGAGGGTTGCTCACCACCCGGTAGGATTTCACAAACTTAGGCGAGTACAAGACTGCAACTAAGCCCCCGAGTGAGAGGGTTGCTCAACACTCGGTAGGATTTTACAAACTTAGGCGAGTACAGGATTG
>NC_041380.1:294387451-294387656 GCF_002162155.2 Triticum dicoccoides
CAGCTAAGCCCCCGAGTGGGAGGGTTGCTCACCACTCGGTAGGATTTTTTAAACTTAGGCGAGTACTGGACTGCAGCTAAGCCCCCGAGTGGGAGGGTTGCTCACCACTCGGTAGGATTTTTTAAACTTAGGCGAGTACTGGACTGCAGCTAAGCCCCCGAGTGGGAGGGTTGCTCACCACTCAGTAGGATTTTTTAACCTTAGG
>NC_041380.1:294388131-294452808 GCF_002162155.2 Triticum dicoccoides
AGGATTTTTTAAACTTAGGCGAGTTTTGGACTGCAGCTAAGCCCCCGAGTGGGAGGGTTGCTCACCACTCAGTAGGATTTTTTAAACTTAGGCGAGTACTGGACTGCAGCTAAGCCCCCGAGTGAGAGGCTTGCTCACCACTCGGTAGGATTTTACAAACTTAGGTGAGTACTGGACTGCAGCTAAGCCCCCAAGTGAGAGGCTTGCTCACCACTCGGTAGGATTTTTTTAAACTTAGGCGAAAGGGATTCACAGCTAAGCCCCCGAGTGAGAGGCTTGCTCACCACTTGGTAGGATTTTCTTTTGAACTTAGGCGAAATGGATTCGCAGCTAAGTCACCCATTGGGGGATTTCAGACACAAATAAAAGCAATAACAATCGTTCCAGAGGACTGTAAAGCTCTTGTCTTGGATAAACAAATTACAAAGGTATTTCTTATTACATTTTATTCGAACGAGTACTTAAGTATAAAAGTGGCGGAGCAGCTCCGGATTCCAAGCCCGTGGCTCGTCCTTCTTATGCTCGATATTGTAAAGGTGGTATGCTCCATTGTGCCAGCCTTCACATCTGTCGACTATATCTTTCGCCATTTCATTTGCTCGTGGACAATAAAATCCAGCTCGGTATGCTTTAGCCATAATGGTCCGAGAGGACGCATGATGACCACAGGTCCCTGAATGGATGTCGTGGAGGATCACTTGGCCTTCTTCTGGTGTTATGCATTTCTGGCTGACCCAAGTTGCACTTTCTCTGAACAGTTGTCCTCTTATTACAGTAAAGGCCTTGGATCGACGCACGATCTGTCGAGCCTCTTCTTCATCCTCTGGGATCTCTTTCCTAAGGATATATGCAATGTATGGCATTGTCCAGTCAGGAGTGATGACCAACACCTCCATGATCAAGTCGACCACAGCTGGGACCTTGACTTCAGTCGGATCTGTGGCACTCCTAGGCTGCGGGGGCTCTTCAGCGAAAGGATCTTCTTGAACTGAAGGTGCATGAATATGCTCCAGGAACACATTACTCGGAATAGCTTCTCTCTTGGAGCCTATATTTGCTAAATCATCTGCTTCTTGATTTTTCAGTCGGGGTACATGATGGAGCTCTAACCCCTCAAACTTCTTTTCCAACTTCCTCACCACGTTGCAGTAACCAGTCATGGTTGGGCTTCTGACGTCCCACTCCTTCATCACTTGATTGACTACCAAATCTAAGTCGCCATAGACCATGAGGCGATGGACGCCGAGTGAGATGGCCATACGCAACCCATACAAGAGTGCTTCATATTCTGCTTTGTTATTAGAGGAATCAAAGTGAATCTGGAGGACATATCTGAGCTTGTCTCCTCGGGGGGATACCAGTACCACCCCAGCACAGGAACCATTCAGCATCTTGGAACCATCAAAGAACATGGTCCAGTGCTCTGAGTGAACTTGAGTCGGCAGTTGTTGTTCAATCCACTCGGCGAGGAAATCTGCTATTGCTTGGGACTTGATAGCTTTCTTTGCCTCGAACTTGATATCTAAGGGAAGGAGTTCAATCGCCCACTTTGCCACTCAACCAGTTGCATCTCTATTGTTCAGAATCTCTGATAATGGAGCATCGGTGACGACTGTAATGGAGTGATCAGAGAAGTAATGTGCAACCTTCTTCGTGGTCATATAAATCCCATAAACAAGCTTCTGATAATGTGGATATCTTTGCTTTGATGGACTCAAAACTTCAGAGACATAGTATACTGGGCGCTGAACTTTGTAGGCTTTTCCTTCTTCTTCCCGCTCGACCGTAAGAACTGTACTGACGACTTGTCCAGTGGCTGCAATGTAAAGCAGTAAAGGCTCTTTGCTGATTGGAGCAGCAAGCACCGGCTGGGTAGAAAGCATGGCTTTGAGCTCTGCAAATGCTGCATCAGATTCAGGAGTCCACTCGAACTTATCTGACTACTTCATCAGTCGATAAAGAGGCAGTGCCTTTTCACCGAGGCGAGAAATGAATCGACTTAGGGCGGCCAAACAACCAGTAAGCTTCTGGACATCATGCACACGCACAGGGCGTTTCATCCGGAGTATGGCACCCACTTTCTCTGGGTTAGCGTCGATCCCCCGTTCGGAAACGAGAAAACCGAGTAATTTTCCGCCTAGAACTCCAAACGTGCACTTTGATGGATTAAGCTTGATATCATACCTTTTGAGGTTGGCAAAGGTTTCAGCAAGGTCAGCCAGTAGGTCGGAACCTTTTCATGACTTGACCACAATGTCATCCATGTATGCTTCCACATTCCGACTGATTTGAGTGAGCAGACACTTCTGGATCATCCTCATGAATGTGGCTCCGGTGTTCTTCAAACTGAATGGCATAGTGACATAACAGAAGCACCCAAATGGGGTGATGAAAGTTGTTTTTATCTCATCGGGTCCATACAGACGGATCTGATGATACCCGGAATAAGCGTCCAAAAAGGACAAACGCTCACACCCCGCAGTTGAGTCAACTATTTAGTCGATGCGAGGGAGAGGAAAGTGATCTTTCGGGCAGGCCCAATTGATATGTTTGAATTCAATGCACATGCGAAGTGAGTCGTCCTTCTTTGGGACCATGACAACATTAGCTAACCACTCGGAGTGGTAAATCTCTCGGATAAACTCAGCTGCCAGAAGCCGAGCCACTTCTTCACCGATTGCCTTCCTCTTCTGTACGGCGGACCGTCGAAGATGTTCTTTGACTGGTTTCACCTTTGGTTCGACTCGCAAACGATGCTCAGCCAGTCCCCTGGGAACACCTGGCATGTCAGAAGGTTTCCATGCAAAGATGTCCCAGTTCTCACGGAGGAACTGGATGAGCGCTTCTTCCTATTTGGAGTCAGGTGTTGTTGAAATGTGAGTCGGAGCTGCATTGGGATCCATCGGATGAATATGAATCGGCTTCATTTCACTAGACGACTGGAATGCTGAATCTGTGGTAGGCTTCTTAGCTCGCAACAAATCACTTGGATCTGCATTTTTTGATATTCCTGCAACTCAACTACTGCCATCTGTGCATCGGCGATCTTTGAGCCCTTCTAGAAGCACTCTTCTGCCTTCTTTCAACTGCCAGTGATAGTGATCACCCCTTTAGGACTAGGCATCTTTAATTTGAGGTACACGTAACATGGTCGAGCCATAAAACGTGCATAAGCTGGCCTGTCTAGAATAGCGTGATAAGCACTCTGGAAATCCACAACTTCAAATGTCAACTTTTCTTTGCGATAATTCTTGGAATCACCGAAAACTATATCAAGGGCGATCTGACCGAGTGATGCAGCCTTCTTGCCAGGAATAACTCCATGGAAACTCATATTACTTTCATTGAGTCTGGACATAGGAATGCCCATTCCTTTCAACGTCTCTTCATATAGTATATTCAGACCACTGCCACCATCCATCAAAACCTTAGTCAATCGAGTGCCTTTGACTACTGGGTCGACCACCAGCGCTTGCCTCCCAGGGGTGGCTATGTGCACTAGGTGATCGGACTGGTCGAATGTAATGGCAGTCTAAGACCACTTCAAATAACTGGGTGTCATCGGAGCGACCATGTTCACTTCTCTGTTGATGACTTTCAGTCGACTCTTACTCTCAACATCAGCGAAAATCATCAGAGTGGAATTGACGTGGGGGTAACCATCATCGTCCTCCTCCTCATCCTCAACTTTGTCCGCTTCCTTCTCCTTTTCCTTGGGTTGTTTCTCGCGGAATTGCTGGATTAGGAGTTGACGTTGTCGAGTGGTATGCTTCGGGTAAATGAAATTACCCTCTTCATCTTTTTTGGTGTGAATGTGGCATGGTAAATCTAGCACATCATTTCCATCTTGATCTTTTACTTTCTTGGGGTTCCACGGCCCTTTGGATTTCCCTTTGAACTTTCCTTGAGTCACGGCTAAGGCTTCACCAGGAGCGGCTGGCTCGGCTTTGCGCTTCTTTTTCCGACTGGAGTTCCCTCCTCCGGTTTCATGGGCGACTGTTTTGTGCTTGCCACTCCGGAGTCGGCCTTCTTCTTCACCATTGGCGTACTTGGTGGCAATCTCCATCATCCAAGTCAGTGTCATATCTCCTGTCCGACCGAATTTCAGGTTCAACTCCCGATACTTAATGCCTTCTTTGAAGGCACAAATTGCCTGGTGATCCGACACATTCTCCACCGTGTGGTGCAACGTGATCCATCTCTGGATATAATCTCTCAAAGTTTCATTCGGTTTCTAAACGCAACACTACAATTCTGTCAGCCCTGCTGGCCATTTGCAAGTACCTTCAAATGTTCTAACGAATACTCGGGCAAGATCTTCCCAAGTATAAATACTACTAGACGCTAACTGATTCAGCCACGCTCTGGCCGAGCCCTCCAACATCAAAGGAAGGTGCTTCATGGCCACTTCATCGTTGCCACCACCAATCTGTACAGCCACTCGATAATCCTCAAGCCAAGTGTTAGGCTTGGACTCGCCAGTGAACTTACTGACTCCAGTCGCCAACCTAAAGTTGGGAGGAATCACCGCAGCCCTGATAGCTCTGCTGAAGCACTCTAGACCCGAGACATGTACCCTGCTGGTGGTTGGGAAATCTCTATCGTGACCCTCTCTATGAGCTCTGTTTCTGTCGACTAGACCCTGAACGAGAATAGATCTCGCATCAAAGCCCGGCTCCCTGGGGTCGACTAGAATCCTTCTCCCACCACTTTGAGGACGTCTGTCATCATGCTGCCGAGCCACGTATGACCCACTCCTTGGGGGAGGCGTGGGCACTCGATGATGATCATCGTGATCGAGTCCGTGATCATACTGCTCGCGGTTTCTGTACTGATCTCGTCAGTCCTCAGGACCTTCACGCCTCGGGGGCGATCTCGGGCTATGAGCCGACTGGACCATGTCTGCAACCACGGATCTGCTATGGATCCTATTCCGCGACTGAGATACTGCTGTATTCTGCTCTCCCACCGCATGGAGCAAAGCCCAGATCTGCACCAGACCTCGACCAGCTTATGACTGGGAAGGCTGGATTGACTCCGCTATTCGGGCCGCAACTGCGAGATTCTGGATCAGAGTTCGGTATACCTGAGTCGGAGGCGGAAAAAGTTGGCGTCGACTGGACTCGGGGATACGCTGCCGAGCACGCTCGTCGAGTGCGCGCTGGAGGTTCTCCAGTCGAGTGCGCTCAGCCAAGTTGGCTAGGCGCGCCTCCTCCAAGGCCTGAGCCTCAGGGGTTTCTCCAATGATAGGAGTGTGAAGCGCATCCATGTTCCGGTGGCGAAGTTCTTCCCTCCGCTGCGAAGAGAGGGGTTCGGGGCGGTACTCTTCGTGAACACGCAACGGATCGCCGCCCACGTCGCCTCCGTCTTCACGAGTGAAGCCAGGAGGACTGCTTGGTCCATTGACCATCAAAACTTCTACCGTGGGGTCGCTGTTGTCGCACTCAGATGCAGTCTCTACGGAGCCAGTCAAACAGGCCGTAGAGAGTTTCGTCGGGCTCGATTTCCGCGACTTGGGGGTGGCCGACTGGCGAGCCACCGCATGCCTCACCCACCGTTGAAGCCTCGATCGACCGGAATGCTTGCTCCGGCGGGCTGCCGGGAGGGAGGTCAGTACAGGAGCCGACCGATACTGAGTCGACGGCTGCCGTAGGAGGACGCCACGGACGCACGCGTGAAAGTGCGTTGCCCCATGGACGGGGAGCGCCTCGAGGTCAAGTGGCGCTTCTTGGAGCCAAGCGGAGTCATCGACGATGAACAGGAGCGCGCCGAGACGGATCACGCGACCCTTGACCAAACCTCCGCCTGAAACCATGTTGATGGGGACCGGGAAAATTGCAACTTCTCCAACAAGTCGCTAAGATACCCGTCCCACGGTGGGCGCCAACTGTCGTGGTTCTAAGTCTGACAGTAGAATGGGGGTAGGAATGTAGAGGCAAGATCCTAGCTATGGAGGAGTTGTACACGCGAGTTTTATGAGTTCGGGCCCTTCTTAGAGGAAGTAACAGCCCTACGTCTTGGAGCCCGGAGGCGGTCGACTGGATTATATGCATGTGTGTTACAGGGGGTGCGAACCCTTGTCCCTGAGGAGGGGGGTGGCTTATATAGAGTTTGCCAGACCCCTCTCGCCCTCAGTTACAAAGGATTTAAGGTACATAAAGATGGAGATGTTACTGGTAACGCCTGTATTTAGGTGCTATAAATGACAATTAAGCCTACAAGTAAATGCTTTGTTTGTGTAGAGTGACTTTAGCTCTTCTGCCCGTCGAGTGACTTTTGCGACGGTCGAGTGACATTGATTCTTCCGAGTGGAACGTCTATGGTCGAGTGGATGATGGTACTCTTTGAATGATCTTGGCTTTAGGGTGTTGTCCTAGGGGAGGATGTCTAGGTCAGGTCCATGGCCCTATCCTAGGTACATAGCTTCATCAGTGATATCCTGATTGTAGATTGATCTTGGAGAATACTTTAGCTCCTTGCAGCTGGTCGAACAAATCATTGATCATCGGCAGTGGGTACTTGTTCTTGAGCGTTACTTCATTCAATGCACGATAATCAACAACCATTCTCAAAGACCCATCCTTCTTCTCAACCAAGAGCACTGGGGCTCCCCATGGTGGCGAACTCGTCGAATATAACCTTTCTCCAATAACCCCTTGATCTGTTTCTTAATCTCTTCCAGATCATTTGCGGGCATCCGGTATGGCCTCTTCGATATTGGTCCGGTGCCTGGAAACAACTCTATCAAAAACTCAATGTCTCGATCCGGCAGCTTTCTTGGTAATTCCTCTGGAAACACATCCGGGTAATCCTTCACTACAGGCACTTCCTCCTGAACAACTCCTGAGAGGGAATTTACTTGGGTCCTCCTAGGAGCATGCCTAGATACATACTTAATCCTTTTTCCCTCCGGGGTGGTGAGCAGAATTGACTTGTTGGCGAAATCGATGTTACCTCCATACATCGACAGCCAATACATTCCTAGTATCACATCCAATCCTTGTGACTCCAAAATTATTAAGTCTGAGGGGAAAACATGCCTACCTATGGTCAATGGCACCTGAAAACATCCTTGGCTTGCCATATACTCCGCTCCTAGCGAGCTTACTAACATAGGTGTCCTAAGAACTTTAGTGGGAAACTTATACTTATCCACAAATCCCCTTGATATGTATGAATGCGATGCACCAATATCAAAAAGAATGATTGCAGTAAATGACTTAACCAAAAACTTACCTATAACTGCATATGGCTGCTCTTCAACCTTCTCCACATTCACATGGTTCACTTGTCCCCTGTTGAAAGGGTTGGGCTTCTTCCCAGAGCTTCCATTGCCATTTCCATTCTTTGTTTCAGAACACCTGTTGGCATAGTGTCCAGTCTTCCGCACTTGAAACAAGTAATGTGACTTTGGTCCTTCTTGGCGGGTGTGGCTGGGTTAGAGCGGTTCTGATTGCTACCTGCTCCATTCCCATTTCCATTCTTGGAGCCACTGTGGTTATGCGAACTTCCTCCATTGTGCATGTGGCCTCCATGGTTATGGGTATATCCTCCCGACTTCGGGGTAATACGAGGCTTCTGCTGAGCTCCTGAATTGTACTTCCCTTGTCCATACTTCCTTTTGCGGCTCTCAATCTGCTGCTGCTTCCCTTCAATCATAAGAGCCTTGTCTACCAACTCCTGGTAGTTATTAAATGTTGCCACCATTAACTACATACTCATCTCATCATTCAGCCCTTCCATAAACTTTCCTGCTTCGCGGCATCTTTGGATACATCATCTGGGACATAGCGGGCTAACTTACTAAACTCATCCACGTACTGCCCCACAGTACAGTTTCCCTGGCATAAGTTGCGAAACTCACGCTTCTTCATGCTCATAGCTCCAATTGAGACATGTGTAGTGTGGAATGCTTGCTGAAACTGCTCCCAAGTGACGTTGGCTATGGGAAAGGTGGCTGTGTAATTCTCCCACCATGAGGCTGCGGGTCCATGCAATTGATGTGCGGCAAAATGCACCTTCTCTGCATCTGTGCAACCTGCGGTGGTCAACTCCCTTCCAATCCTACGGAGCCAGTCATCAGCAACTATTGGCTTGGTGCTACTGGAAAACACCGACGGTTGCAGCCTCAGAAAACGAGCTAAGTTGTCAACTAGAGGGGGTGGCTGTGGGTTGTTGTTACTGTTGTTGTTGCCTTGGTTCTGGACTAGCAACTGCATCAGGGTATTCTGTTGTTGAATCAATTGAGTGAGCTCCGGTGGGAAGAAAAATTCGGGGTCACGTCTCGGAGGCATCTGATGGGTTTAGAGGGGAGAGATTAGAATAGAGTGAGGTCTAGTGAGAAACACTACGCATATGCACATGAGACAAACACATTCATATCACACCAATCAATTCAAACAAGGGCATACAATTGATCTAACTATCGTTACAAAAGCGCTCGGACTACTACTATATACACGGGGAAATACTACTGATAATATGGTGGTCATCTAGAAATTTTGATCGGTGGAAGACTCCATGATATCCACTCCAGCTTCGTCTTCGTATTCATCATCACTACTGTCGGGGTCGGAGTCGGTGTCATCGATGATGATGTAGTCCTTGGGATGGTCGCCATCTCCTCCTGGCGCGGGGTCTCCCATGAATACTCCTAGATTCCTTGTCAGGTCGTCATTCTTCTCCACTAGTATTGTGATTTCCTCCTCGTATCTGTCACGTGCAGACTTGAGTTCTTCTTCAAGCTCCATGTTCCTAGTAATCAACTTCTTCAGATCTATCATGCTTGCGCACATCTGGTTTTCTGGCGACGAATGTGCTAGTTTAACTCCTGGATGAAAGCTACAATGGACATGTCCCTCTTGGTGCTGATCATCTCCCATTGCTCATCTCGTCGTCCACATATCTGGTAGACGGTGTCCTTAAGATCCTTGTGATAAACTTCACTAATGCGTCCTATGGCGATGTGGGCTGCCATGCTCTTTCCTAGACTCCAGGTTGGTGCATCAAAGGAAAACTCTATGGGCTCAGTAACTGGCGTAAATGTCCTTCCTGGTACTTGAACTAAAATCATCCAATGCTCCTCTTCAGGTAAAGTGGCGGTGTAGGTCCCGGTGAAACTTGGTATTCCGATATTCAGGTACCTAGTGACTTCCTTCAGGTGTCGTCCAAAAGGTGTGTCTTCATCCGGCTGTGCAAACTTGTTCCTTGAGTCCGCCACCCTATAGAGTGGAAAATGAAGAGGAGTCAGAAATGAGTAGAGAAGAGTGACTGTCAGTGTCAAAACCGGTGGATCTCGGGTAGGGGGTCCTGAACTGTGCGTCTAAGGCAGATGGTAATAGGAGGCAGGGGACATGATGTTTTACCAAGGTTCGGGCCCTCTTAATGGAGGTAAAACCCTACGTCCTGCTTGATTTATTCTTGATGATATGAGTATTACAAGAGTTGATCTACCACGAGATCGGAGAGGCTAAACCCTAGAAGCTAGCCTATGGTATGATTGTATGTTGTCCTACGGACTAAAACCCTCCGGTTTATATAGACACCGGAGGAGGCTAGGGTTACACAAGGTCGGTTACAAAGGAGGAGATATCCATATCCGTACTGCCTAGCTTGCCTTCCACGCCAAGTAGAGTCCCATCCGAACACAAGACAAAGTCTTCAATTTTGTATCTTCATAGTCCAACAGTCCGGCCAAAGGATATAATCCGGCTGTATGGAGACCCCCTAATCCAGGACTCCCTCAGTAGCCCCTGAACCAGGCTTCAATGACGATGAGTCCGGTGCACAGTGTTGTCTTCGGCATTGCAAGGCGGGTTCCTCCTCCGAATACATCAAGGAAGAATTTGAATACAAGGATAGTGTCCGACCCTGCAAAATAAGTTACACATACCACCGTAGAGAGAATAATATTTCCACAAATCTAATTTGCTGACTTGTTTTGGCAACACGACATTATGTCATGGCCCAGTGATTATTCAAACCGTTTCCTTTAACTATCCCCGCACATAACGCGAGGCAGTTTTTTGACACGTCTTGTCAAAGTAGAGATCGTGTCCCCCTTATTACGGGATTCTCATCAATACGGGCATGGGTAACCCAACCGCGCCATCGATTACGGCGCTTGGGGGATAAGCGAGTTTTACCATGCCAGTGGGGACGCATAGTTTTGTCCGCCCATATAAAGGGATAAGGATTCACCGTTTCATCCACGCCTTCTTCCTCCTTTGCTCATCCATTTTCGCGCACTCGAGCTCCAGCGCCCAAGTCCGCACTTCCCACCTCAACCTTCTCCAACCATGTCCGGAGCGGGAGGCAAGTGGATGGTCTCCTCCGTCACGGGGGAACACATCAAGAAGCTGAGGAGAGCCGGATACCTGCCCGACGACATCGCGCGCCGGCTCCCAGATGAGGGGTAGCTCATCCCCACCCCCAGGCCCCATGAGAGGGTAGTGTTCCTTACCCATTTCCTCCGCAGATTGGGATTCCCTCTCCACCCATTCATCCGGGGGCTCATGTTCTACTACGGCTTGGATTTCCACGATCTGGCCCCGAACTTCATCCTCAACATCTCGGCGTTTATCATCGTGTGCGAGGCCTTCCTCCGCATCAAGCCCCACTTTGTCTTATGGCTGAAGACCTTCAACGTCAAGCCGAAGGTAGTGAGCGGCCGCCAGGCGGAGTGCGGAGGCGCCATGGTGGGCAAGATGCCCAACGTCACATGGCTCGAGGGCTCCTTCGTGGAGACCGTAAAGGGGTGGCAACCGGGGTGGTTCTACATCACCGAGCCATGTGACCCTAAATGGGCAGCGGCCCCCGAGTTCCGATCTGGCATCCCCACGCGGCTCACCTCCTGGCAAGAGAAGGGCCTGTCCTGGGGTAGTTCGGGAGAGCTGACTGGACTCCAAACATGTATTCAAAACATGGTGAACAAGAAGCTCAAACTCGTCAATGTGGTCCAGGTCATGCTCATCCGCCGGATCCTTCCGTGCCAACAATGGGCTTTCAACTTGTGGGAGTTCGACCCGGCCCAGCACCGAACTCTAAACAGGCTCTTCGACACAACTCACGAGGATGCCTGGAAGGTGCTGTTCAAGGGTGCCGAGGTTCCCCCTCCCACTACCGAGGATCGCGGATTCTGCGCGAAGCGCCAAGCCAGCACGGTAAGATGTTTTACCTCTCATAGGATACTTGTTTTCCATAGTTTGACTCTATGCGGGATATAAGCTCATGTACCTTTGACAGGACTGGCAGGAGACGGCCGGACAGATCGACTGTCCGGCTCCTTTGCCCGAAGGCCCAGTAGACTCTCTCCTGATGAAGATGCTGACTCCGGCTCCTTAAAAGGTGCCGGAGAAGACCAAGAAGGCCAAGGGAACCCGAAAGAGTTCCCAACGCCAGGCGTCATCAGACTCATCATCCGATAACTATGCGACACACTCCTCCCCTAAAGACGAGGAGGAAGAAGAAGAAGATGCTCCCCCTTCAGTTGGGGTAGACAAGAAAAAGAAGGTCGCCCCAATTGGGGAGGCCGAAGGGTCCAAGAAGGGAAGGACTCTCCTTCCGGACAGTTCCACCACCGCCGCCGAAGGCGAAGACGAGTGGCTGCTCAGGGCCAAGCCCCTGGCGAAGTCGGAAGTATTCGAATACCAGAGTAACTCATAGCATTCCTTTGTCGCACTGCTTCTCCTAACGCCGAATATGGTCATGCAGGCCGCCACAAGCCCGTATCGATGTATCGTCGTACAGCTCCCTGGGCTCGTCGGATATGGATAGCAATCCACTTCCGACCGCCACCTCCCCTTACCCTACGGATGATGCCAAGGTATTGTCTCAAGAGGCACCGGGTCGAGGGGAGACAGTCCCGGAGATGCCTCAAGGCGACCTTCCGGACTCCGGGAGCAGAGGGAACAAGGCCCCTTAGGGCTCTGAGTTCGGCCCTTAGCCGAACACCGCGCCGGAACCTCCAGTGGTTCCAGGCTCGGGCAGGCGGCCTCCTTCCAAGAGGGGCAAGACGCCTATGCCGGTGACCTCTGTCCATCCAGAGGCGCCAGACAATCTGCTGGGAGCGCTTCGCAGTGCTTCCATCGACGAGGAGCACCGTACTATTATGAGTGCGGTGGTCCAGAAGGTTCAGTCCGCCAAGAGTGGATTGACTAAAGCCTGTGCCAGCCTTCTAACAGGCTTCGAGGTAAATGTTTAAAATATAGGGAAAATATTACCGCATAGACAGTAGCCCCTGATGCTCTGTTCGGTGTTCACAAAGAAAAGCCGAACAGAGGATCAAATAGTATCGCATGAGTCTAATATAAGTATGTAAATATGCGTATGCAGGCTTCGCTGCTGGCATTTTCCACACTGACTGCGGAGGTTGCCGCACTAAAGCAGGACCTTAAAGGGTCCAAGGACGAGCTCGGCCTTGCCAAGAGGCAGCTCGAGGAGAACAAAGGTAAGTAGTACCTAGTCTATGGAGATGTATAAAATAATGCGATTGCAAAATGACAGGATCATCATGAATTTGCCAGGGGCCACGACCGAAGTGGCGACCCTAAAGCAAGCATTGTCCGAGGCCGAAGATAAAGCGTCCAAGGAGCCCACCGAGCGGGAAAGGCAAGAGGCTCGGGTGGGTGAGGTGCAGCAAGAGCTCCAGGCTCTCGTGATGAAGCACGAGGCATTGGAGCTTGACTCGAAGACGCGAGAGTCTGAGCTTGCCGTGGCCCTCGAGAGTGCAAAGAGTGCCAAGGCCGAAGCCCAAAAGGCCCTCCAAGAGATTGACGCGATGAAGAAAATAGCGGCGGGTAAGGCATTCTATATGCAAAGCAAGCATGTGAGAGTAAATTACCTATTACTTACCCGAATCCGGAGCTCTCCAGGAGCATTCACAGATTTGCCCCGCGGCGTGTCGGATGCCGCACAGTTTTACCAGGCCGAGGAGAGGAGTTCAACAGAGAAGCTGTTCTGGTCTCAGTATACTGGGACCGAACACCCGATGCCTCTGAGCGACCAGCTAAAGCAGCTGGTCGAGCTACACAAGGCGGCCGAACAAGCCATGAAGGGCCTTATAGTCCGACTGTGGCCTGGTGATGCCCTTCTGAACAGCTACTTCGGCCTAGTGAGGCGGCTTGTGGATGCCTGCCCTCGGCTAGAAGTCGTCAAGCGGTCTGTCTGCATCGAAGGTGCACGCCGGGCTTTCGCCCGTGTGAAGGTGCAATGGGCCAAGCTAGACGCCGTGAAGCTGATCAAGGAAGGACCACCGCAGGGCAAGGAGCATCGCACCCCCAAAATTTATTATGAGGGTGTCCTGAAGGGTGCCCGTCTTGTAGCGGACGAATGTACAAAGGATGTAATATTTGAGTAAACTTGCTCGTGTGATCCTGTATGATGAAAACTTGTTTCATATGCGCTATGCAACGCTTGTTTGAATTTAAAATATTACCTTCTGTTTGGCTGTTTATCCAATCCGAGAGATGGCTAGTCCTCGGCTTCTGCCCCCATGCCGCGAGTGTTGGGGTGTTCGGGATAAACCTGAGCACTCTTGTTCCCATTTTTGGGTCCTTCGAGGGAGGTGCTCAACACAGCGAACAAGGCAACCGGACTAATAATGCTTTATCACTCTCACTTAGACATAGAATTCTATAATTTTAAATTTTGGCGAAGCCCCTGGTATTCGGAAGGCCGAATTCGGGGCGCGATACACGCCTTTAAGCCGGACAGGACCGGCTCCTCACTCTAAGCGGCATAAGTCTTTAGGGACTCGAAACCTCGCCGAACAGCGACCAGTCTCTCGCCTTATCATGACAGTCAGTTTTAGCTTTCTCTACTGAGGTGCTTAGCCTAGCAGAACTGGGGCACAATCGCAGTAGTTCTCCTAGTGCTACCTTAGCCGATAGAGCAGAATGTAAGGTACCAAAACATAGGAGCCGGGCAAACCCAACATTTGACCAAAGACATGATTCGGAGCTGATGCATATAATGCTATAAGTTCAGGGTGCCGCACTTGTGAAAGTGTTCGGACTTCTCACACCATATTGTGGGGTACTTAAGCCCCTGGTGTATTGGCCATACCAAAGTGTACGGTTGCAAGGTGTCATTAATGAACACACACACATATATATATATAAGGAAGAATGCAATAATAGTCTTAATGCTATGCATTGTTTATTCAAAAAGGTGCGTTAAAGCAGAATGATACAGATAGTGCGATAAGCAAAAAGTAGGACTATGTCCCTTCCAAGGGCAAGCTGAGGAATAGTATTAAAGCAAATATTTCACTCGTTATCGTAATCCACCTAGGAGTTCCGTGGTGTGACGTAGCTTTCTGCCTCCTTGGTTGATGCATCATGTGTTCGGCAATCATGCTGCCGGACAGGGTTTCCAGAGATTAAAGTCCTGAAAGAGAAAAATAACAAAGTGGGAAGCCCCTAGTGCGGTTTAAGCCGCGTATTGGGGCGTGCCGTAGTTGTGCCCCCTCCCCGCCTGTACCCATGGTATTTTTAATGCGTAATTATGTACGCGTGGCACGAATTTCGCCGTTTGGCTGGGACTGGGGTGGGGGCCGCATTGTTACGCGAGCTCAGGTCATGCCAGGCGGTCTATTTGTCGATTACTCCGAGCGCGCTTGAAGGTGTTCGGGTCTTGAAACACCGAACTGGTGGATTGCCTTGAAAGGCTACTTTGCGCTTCTGTTGCGAGGGCCGCAGTGTGCTCCTCCGTGCGGAGAGAGGCGCTCTGTGTTTCCATTAACTGTGATGACCCCTCGAGGTCCTGGCATCTTGAGCTTGAGGTATGCATAATGCGGTACCGCATTGAATCTCGCAAATGCGGTTCGCCCGAGCAGTGCATGATAGCCACTGCGGAACGGGACTATATCGAAGATTAATTCTTTGCTTCGGAAGTTATCCGCGGATCCGAAGACCACTTCCAGTGTAATTGAACCTGTGCAATGGGCCTCTACACCTGGAATGACGCCTTTAAAGGTCATTTTTGTGGGTTTGAACCTTGAGGGGTCTATACCCATTTTGCGCATTGTGTTCTGACAAAGCAGGTTCAGGCTGCTGCCTCCATCCATAAGGACTCGAGTGAGGTGAAATCTGTCAATGATTGGGTCTAGGACTAGTGCGGCAAATCCGCCATGATGGATACTAGTGGGGTGGTCCCTGCGATCGAAGGTGATCGGACAGGAGGACCATGGGTTGAACTTTGGGGCGACTGGCTCCAACGCATATACGTCCCTGAGCGCACGCTTCTGCTCCCTCTTGGGGATGTGGGTTGTGTATATCATGTTCACCGTCCGCACTTGTGGGGGGAACCTCTTCTGTCCTCCGGTGTTCGGCTGCCGGGGCTCTTCCTCGCCATCGCTATGTGGCCCCTTATCTTTGTTTTCGGCAATTAACTTGCCGGCCTGCTTGAATACCCAACAATCCTTATTGGTGTGGTTGGCTGGCTTGTCGGGGTTGCCTTGTATTTGACAGGAGCAATCGAGTATGTGGTCCAAACTGGACGGGCCCAGAGTGCTTCTTTTAAATGGCTTTTTCCGCTGACCAGGTTTAGAGCCTTTGAATCCGGCATTGATTGCCGTATCCTCGGTATTTGTCGCTGTTAATGCGGCGCTTATGTTTATTTCGACGTGACCTGCCATTGCCGTCCTTGGTATCCGAAGTACCATGGTTCTTTGATATGTTATTACTGCGAGCCAGCCAGCTGTCTTCTCCCGCACAAGAGCAGGTCATGAGTGTCGTGAGGGCTGCCATACATTTCGGCTTTTCCAGACCAAGGTGCCGGGCTAGCCACTCATCGCGGATGTTGTGTTTGAAAGCTGCTAGGGCCTCTGCATCCGGACAGTCGACGATTTGATTTTTCTTTTTTAGGAACCGAGTCCAGAATTTCCTGGACGATTCTTCTGGCTGCTGAATTTTGTGGCTCAAGTCATCGGCATCTGGTGGTCGCACATAAGTGCCCTGAAAGTTGTCGAGGAATGCGGCCTCTAGATCTTCCCAATAGCTAATGGACTCTGCTGGCAAGCTGTTAAGCCAATGCCGCACTGGTCCTTTAAGCTTTAGTGGGAGGTATTTGATGGCGTGTAAGTCATCACCGCGGGCCATGTGGATGTGGAGGAGGAAATCCTCGATCCATACCGCAGGATCTGTTGTGTCGTGGTATGATTCTATATTTATGGGTTTGAAACCCTCTGGGATTTGATGATCCATGACTTCGTCTGTGAAGCATAAGGGGTGTGCGGCGCCTCTGTATTGGGCTATACCACGACACAGCTCGAATGGGTCTTGCCCGCTGTGTTCGGCCCGGCCGGATTTACTTTTACTGTATCCGGCGTGACGTTTATCATCTCGCATAGTGGCGCGCCCTCGTGATCCGTAGATCGATCTTGCATGCTTTGCTTTGTCCTCCAATATGTCTCGCAGGTCTGGCGTATTTCCCCATGCCTTTTTATTTGAATGATGTCGGGGTGCGGGCTGAGTTTTTGGCTGGAATGCCTCTCTATCACGGCCACGAGGTGGCCGATCAGCCGCGTTATACGCTTCTTCCTCCAGTCGGGGTAGCAACCTGCATTTTGGGTAACTCTTGGAGGGGCGTTCGAGTTTATATTCCTCGGCCGCGAGGACTTCAGTCCATCTGTCAGCTAGCAGATCTTGATCAGCTTGAAGCTGCTGCTGCTTTTTCTTAAGGCTATTTGTGGTGGCCATAAGCCGGTGCTTGAAGCGCTCTTGTTCGACGGGATCCTCTAGCACGGCGAATTCGTCATCGCCGAGGCTTGCCTCGTCTTCGGAGGGGGGCATGTAATTATCATCCTCCGCCTCTCCATTTGCCGCTCTCTCGGGAGGGCTGGCTCCTCCATCTTCCTGCTCTAAATCTTGCTGGAGGGGATTGTTGTTGTCTTCGGCACTATCCGGAGTGTTATTATCTCTTGTGTTGGTATCACCACTTTTGCTTTGGTGGGACTTAGAGCGGCGCCGCTGACATCGGCGCTTGGGTTGCTTCTTGGAGGGGTCATCCTCCGCTGTCTCGTCGCCATTGCCTTCTTTGGGTGTGTCCACCATGTATATATCGTATGATGAGGTGGCTGTCCAGTGCCCTGTGGGCAGTGGTTCCTCTTCGTCTCCCGCATCATCGTCCATACCGTCGATGTCTTCGGAGTCGAAGTCGAGCATGTCGGTTAAGTCATCGACAGTGGCTACTAAGTGGGTGGTGGGTGGGCCGCAAATTTCTTCATCGTCCGCATCCCAATCCTGCCGGACATAGTTAGGCAAGGATCCTCCTGACAAGGAGAGAGACCTTAATGAGTTCAGTATGTCGCCAAAGGGCGAGTGCTGAAAAATATCCACAGAGATAAACTCCATGATCGGCGCCCAATCGAATTCGCTAGGAACGGGCGCAGGCGGTTCGGAGTCTGTGGCCGGGGAAGGATCCGGCAGTTTGACAACATAGCTCTCGTGCAGGGTAAGGTCGATGTCCGGCTTGATCGCCGATGAAGATAAGGCTTCCGTGGCGGGGTCCATCCATCGTCCATGGATGGTGCAACTGGCTCCGAATTGAGGGTCGGAGCGGCTGCCGGTGCGGTCTCCTGAACACTATCTGATGGTAGAGCTAAATCGTAATAATTGTGATCGCGTGACGCACAAGGCAGAGGCTCGAATCCGTCGAAGATCAAGTCTCCGCAGATATCGACCGTGTAGTTTAAGCTTCCAAACCTGACCTGGTGGCCAGGGGCGTAACTCTCGATCTGCTCCAGATGGCCAAGCGAGTTGGCCCGCAGTGCGAAGCCGTCGAATAGAAAGATCTGTCCGGGGAGAAAAGTCTCACCCTGGACTGCATCGCTATCGATGATAGTAGGAGCCATCAAGCCTAACGGCGATCACATAGAGGAACTCTCAATGAAAGCACCAATGTCAGTGTCAAAACCGGCGGATCTCGGGTAGGGGGTCCCGAACTGTGCGTCTAAGGCGGATGGTAACATGAGGCAGGGGACGTGGTGTTTTACCCAGGTTCGGGCCCTCTTGATGGAGGTAAAACCCTACGTCCTGCTTGATTTATTCTTGATGATATGAGTATTACAAGAGTTGATCTACCATGATATCGGAGAGGCTAAACCCTACAAGCTAGCCTATGGTATGATTGTATGTTGTCCTACGGACTAAAACCCTTCGGTTTATATAGACACCGGAGGGGGCTAGGGTTACACAAGGTTGGTTACAAAGGAGGAGATATCCATATCCGTACTGCCTAGCTTGCCTTCCACGCCAAGTAGAGTCCCATTCGGACACGAGACGAAGTCTTCAATCTTGTATCTTCGTAGTCCAACAGTCCGGCCAAAGGATATAATCCGGCTGTCTAGAGACCCCCTAATCCAGGACTCCCTCGGTGACCTATGGCTTATCTTAGTGGTCTTGTCTTACATTCAACCTGGCTCTGATACCATCTTGTAGCAATCTGACCTCAGATAGTCAAATCTCTGTGCATACGTGTCATCCCTGGATCGGTAATGCTGACACACACAGTACTTGAAGGATTTATAACAGAGTGGCCATCACACACTTATTACATCGAATAACTCATAAAAGAGTACTTATTACAAAAATATGGCTTAAGGCCATCTAAATACAACAACAGTGGAAGGCTTGGAAGATAAAGTGCGTCCATCAACTTCAACGGCATAGCTGAGTGCACGACAACGACCTAGCGCACCTTACTCTTCGTCTGAAAAGTCTACAACATGATATGTTGCAGCCCGAAATGGGTTGGCACATGGAATATGCTGGCAAGATAACAAAATAGAGCAATGAACAAGTAAATGCTATCACTACATGCATGTATGGCTGGTGGAGGCTCTATGGTTATAATCTTTTTGCGAAAAGCCAATTTGTTCCTGCAACAAAGGAATATATTTTATTTAATTATTATGGTAGTTGTAAAACATTGAGAATGGTAACCCCATCTCAATCCCAATTAAACAGTGATTAACAACCCAACAAAATTTAATTTAGCGTGTTGAGATCAATATGATAATCCAAGAACCAGATACTCAAGATGTCCATAACCGGGGACACGGCTAACCATGATTAGTTTGTACACTCTGCAGAGGTTTGCGCACTTTTCCCCACAAGACTCGATCTCCTCCGTTGGTTTTCTCGCAGTACAAGGTGTTTGGGAAACGGATGACCGAGTCACAGTCTTTCAGAAACATTAACTCTTTACTCTGGGTGGACAGTTACACCTACTTTCCCCTACATTTGCTAGCCCACCACTGAAAGAGGTCATGTAACATACTCAACTATGCTAGAGCCCATAATAGCTTGTGGCTGCACACGGAAGTTTCTAGCATGAATAATCTTATGATCCCTTTGAGCCTAGGTGGCGAACCAAAAGACAACACTGGTATATCCCCAGGTGCCTGCAACCAATCCACCCAGATGTGTATTTAAGTAGCCACCTTAAGTTAACCATTAATTAACAATCTCACATCTGTCATGGATCACTCAACCCAAACCACGTCTACGAGCATAGCATGGCAACATAAGCATAATGTAGAAGTAACTCCCAAGGGTTTGATAATAAAAGGGCAATAGGTTCTACCTCATCATCTACTTCCCAAACCCACATGCTAAGAGATCCTACTCATGCAATGTTTGAGGATTGTAGCTAATGCATAAAACTGGGTAATAAAGGGGTATGATCAAAGTGTTACTTGCCTTGCTGACGATCTGCAAACCCTAGAGACTCGTAGTAGCACGCTTCGCACTCCGGGTGTTCTATCGCAAACAAACAATAGCATACATAAGCACTCAAGCATGGATTCACGGGTAAAACTCAAATAAAAATATCAAATCTGAAAGTTCAACTAAAGAGCTTCGATTTGCAAAAAGAATCGATCAAATCGGAGCTACAAAACTGAAACTATGATCAAAAGAACTTCGAATTAAAATCTGCTTGAAACCAAATTTTAAATTGTCAAAATCATGTTCAAGTTTTTTAACCGGAAAGAGAGGCTCGAGGCGAAGATTTTGGCGTTGGTTTCACTAGATTTGGACTAACGGTTAAAAAGTTCTAAGGGTTTGAAGATCAGGGGCTAATCTGTGATAAAATAATTGCGAATAGGTCCCTGTCTGAAAAAATAAAATAAAAGAAAAAGGCTACGGTGCGAACATCCGCTAATAGAAGCAAACGAACGGATTCGTTCGTTAAGATGAACTAACGAACGAATGTTCACAAAATAACCTAACCGAAGAGAAAAACCAAGAAAACCAGCCGATCTAAAAAACCGAGCTAGGGTTTATAAAAACTGCACGGTTTTATACCTAAAACCGAAAAAACAGGCGATCGACGAGGTCAACGGCGGTGGCGAACTCCGTCGGGCAGCAGCGTCGGCGCGAGGCAGCGGGCGGCGGCGAGGCGAGGCGGCGGAGCAGCGCGGCGCAGGGCAGCGGCGAGTGGCTGAAGGAAATATGCCCTAGAGGCAATAATAAAGTTATTATTTATTTCCTTATTTCATGATAAATGTTTATTATTCATGCTAGAATTGTATTAACCGGAAACATAATACATGTGTGAATACATAGACAAACATAGTGTCACTAGTATGCCTCTACTTGACTAGCTCATTAATCAAAGATGGTTAAGTTTCCTAACCATAGACATTAGTTGTCATTTGATTAACGAGATCACATCATTAGGAGAATGATGTGATTGACTTGACCCATTCCGTTAGCTTAGCACTTGATCGTTTAGTATGTTGCTACTGCTTTCTTCATGACTTATACATGTTCCAATGACTATGAGATTATGCAACTCCCGTTTACCGAAGGAACACTTTGTGTGCTACCAAACGTCACAACATAACTGAGTGATTATAAAGCTTCTCTACAGGTGTCTCCGAAGGTACTTGTTGAGTTGGCGTATTTCGAGATTAGGATTCGTCACTCCAATCGTCGGAGAGGTATCTCTGGGCCCACTCCGTAATACACATCACTATAAGCCTTGCAAGCATTGTAACTAATGAGTTAGTTGCGGGATGATGTATTACAGAACGAGTAAAGAGACTTTCCGGTAACGAGATTGAACTAGGTATTGAGATACCGACGATCGAATCTTGGGCAAGTAACATATCGATGACAAAGGGAGCAACGTATGTTGTTATGCAGTTTGACCGATAAAGATCTTCGTAGAATATGTAGGATCCAATATGAGCATCCAGGTTCTGCTATTGGTTATTGACCGGAGACGTGTCTCAGTCATGTCTACATAGTTCTCGAACCCGTAGGGTCCGCATTCTTAATGTTCGGTGACGATTTGTATTATGAGTTTATGTGTTTCGATGTACTGAAGGCAGTTCGGAGTCCCGGATAAGATCGGGGACATGATGAGGAGTCTCGAAATGGTCGAGACGTAAAGATCGATATATTGGACGACTATATTCGGACATCGGAAAGGTTCCGAGTGACTCGGGTGTTTTTCAAAGTACCGGAGAGTTACGTGAATTCGCCGGGGAGTATATGGGCCTTATTGGGCTTTAGGGGAAAGAGAGAGGAGAGGCTGCGCGCCCGCCAATGCTTAGTCTGAATTGGACTAGGGGGAGGGGCGGCGCCCCCTCCTTCCTTCTCTTCTCTTTTCCCTTTCCTTCTCTCCTACTCCTACTACTTGGAAGGGCTCCTAGTTCTACTAGGAAAAGGGCAATCCAACTCCCGGTGGGAGTAGGACTCCCCTAGGGCGCGCCATAGAGAGGGCCGGCCCTCCCCCTCCTCCACTCCTTTATATACGGGGCGGGGGCACCCCTTGGAGACACAACAATTGATCATTGATCTTTTAGCCGTGTGCGGTGCCCCCTCCACCATAATCCACCTCGGTCATATCGTAGCGGTGCTTAGGCGAAGCCCTGTGTCGGTAGCATCATCATTACCGTCATCACGCCGTCGTGCTGATGGAACTCTCCCTCGAAGCTCTACTGGATCGTAGTTCGTGGGACGTCATCGAGCTGAACGTGTGCTGAACTCGGAGGTGCCGTGCGTTCGGTACTTGGATCGGTCGGATCGTGAAGACGTACGACTACATCAACCACGTTGTGCTAACGCTTCCGCTTTCGGTCTACGAGGGTACGTGGACACACTCGCCCCTCTCGTAGCTATGCATCACCATGATCCTGCGTGCGCGTAAGAATTTTTTTGAAATTACTATGTTCCCCAACAGTGGCATCCGAGCCAGGTTTATGCGTAGATGTTATATGCACGAGTAGAACACAAGTGAGTTGTGGGCGATACAAGTCATACTGCTTACCAGCATGTCATACTTTGGTTCGGCAGTATTGTTGGATGAAGCGGCCCGGACCAACATTACGCGTACGCTTACATGAGACTGGTTCTACCGACGTGCTTTGCACACAGGTGGCTGGCGGGTGTCAGTTTCTCCAACTTTAGTTGAACCGAGTGTGGCTACGCCCGGTCCTTGACAAGGTTAAAACAGCACTAACTTGACGAACTATCGTTGTGGTTTTGATGCGTAGGTAAGAACGGTTCTTGCTCGGCCCGTAGCAGCCACGTAAAACTTGCAACAACAAAGTAGAGGACGTCTAACTTGTTTTTGTAGGGCATGTTGTGATGTAATATGGTCAAGACGTGATGAGATATAAATTTTTGTATGAGACGATCATGTTTTGTTGAAAGTTATCGGCAACTGGCAGAAGCCTCATGGTTGTTGAGGGAGTCCTGGATTAGGGGGTATCTGGACAGCCGGATTATATCCTTTGGCCAGACTGTTGGACTATGAAGATACAAGCTTGAAGACTTCGTCCCGTGTCCGGATGGGACTCTACTTGGCGTGGAAGGCAAGATAGGCAATACAGATATGTATATCTCCTCCTTTGTAACTGACCTTGTGTAACCCTAGCCCCCTCCGGTGTCTATATAAACCGGAGGGTTTTAGTCTGTAGGACAACAGACAATCATACCATAGGCTAGCTTCTAGGGTTTAGCCTCTCCGATCTCGTGGTAGATCAACTCTTGTACTACTCATATTATCAAGAATAATCAAGCAGGACATAGGGTTTACCTCCATTAAGAGGGCCCGAACCTGGGTAAAACATCGTGTCCCCTGCCTCCTGTTACCATCCGCCTTAGACACACAGTTCGGGACCCCCTACCCGAGATCCGCCAGTTTTGACACCGACATTGGTGCTTTCATTGAGAGTTCCACTGTGCCGTCGCCATAAGGAAGGATGCCTCGTCTCGTTGTTAAAAACAACATTACCGCCGGGGGAGCCCTGACTGTCGGCCAAACTCTCCGGCTTGGCAGTTTCATCATGACCGCCCGTTCGGCCGCTGCACCGACGATGACCTCTTGGGTCATCAAAAACAGCCTCCACATCGGCTCGGAATTCGCCGAGCAGATGGATCCAATGGAACTCTCTTCCCTAAACGAGCTCTTGGATCGTATCGCCGCCTTGGGAGTCGCTACAGACTATGATCGGATTGGGCTTAAACCCGATCAAAGGGAGATTAATTCTCCACCGGTCACCCATCATATTGCGGTGGTGGAGGAACAATGCGGTGATTCTTCCTCTATCTTGAGGACTAACTATGTCCGGATTCCTGAGCTCTCCGAGCCAGATACCCATTTACGGGAGGACATCACCCAAGCCCTGAACTTAGAGTCAGGCAGCGGGCCAGACTTATCGGGCAACACTCCGGAATCCGAGCTTCCAAGATTGGAAACTCCTCGGCCCCTGGGTCTCAGATCGGGTAGGGGTTCGGACTCAAATCCACCCACCCACCCAGACATAAACGATCTTTCCCACATCAGGCAAGAGCCCCATGAACCAGTACATCATTATTGGGCCAGATTCTTCCTTGTGATGAACAAGGTTAAGGACTGTCGCGAGGAAGACGCAGTCTCATTTTTCTGCAATAATTGCACGGACAAGGGAATCCTTAACGCCGTAAGTCGTCGTGACATATCACGCTTCGCTGACTTGGCGTCCATAGTACGGAAGTACTGTGCGATCGGAAGCGCCTGGAAAACCGAAACAAAATTTTGGGATTATCCGGCTCGGAATATACACCCAGTCCGAAGTAAAAGGGTGCACTATCATAAGACACCCGAGTTAGTTACAAAGAAACAAAAACCCTCTACAGGGCATAGAACCGTATTGGAGGGATGGCTTAATGGACCTTGCAAAATTCATAGTACAGCGGATACCATACCAACACATAGCCTTAGAACATGTTGGATACTCCGGCAGGTGGCCAAAAGTGGTGAGGATCTTCTCATCCCAAATGCCATAGAGCACCATCCCGTGGATAACAATGCGGTACTAACAGTGTTTGAAACCTTTGCATCAAATAATAGGCGCAAGCGAACACTCCGCAGCCTCGCCGAAATCTGCCATGTGGCAGCAATGAATCCATGGAGTGACACGGCTATTACCTTCAATGCCAGTGATGAACCTAAATTCCGAACAGCCCGAGCACCAGCTGCACTGGTCCTCAGTCCAATTGTGGATGGCTTTCGACTCACCAAAGTACTCATGGACGGCGGCAGTGGATTAAACCTCATCTATGAGGAAACTCTTCAAAAGATGGAAATAGACTGGAACCGCATTGAGCAAAGCAGCACAACCTTCAGAGGAATCATCCCCAGTCGGGAAGCACGCTGTGCTGGGAAAATCACACTGGATGTGGTATTCGGCACGCCGGAGAACTATAGGTCCGAAGAAATTACATTCCAAGTGGCCCCGTTCAGTAGTGGATACCACGCCCTTTTAGGACGGGAGGCGTTCACGATCTTCCAAGCCATACCCCATTATGGGTACATGAAGCTCAAAATGCCCGGGGCCAACGGAATCATCACTCTCGCTAGTGATCCGGACACAGCACTCCGCGCCGAAAACAAAACAGCTGCATTGGCCCTCGAGGCATTATCCGAAGCCCTTTTGGCTGAGGAATTAACTGCACTACGCTCCATAGTGGACAGGGACGACGTGATACTTGACAAGAGATCCAAGTCCACCTCTTTTAAACCAGCGGATGAAATAGTCAAATTCCAAGTCCACCCAACGGACCCTACAAAAATAGCCTCCATCGGGGCACAGTTAAACCCCGCCGTGGATGCAGCACTACGAGAGTTCCTGCGCGAGAATTGAGACATATTCGCCTGGCACCCCTCAGACATGCCAGGAATCCCACGCAGGCTGGCCGAGCACAGCCTCAATATCCTAAAGGGATTCAAGCCGGTCAAGCAGGCTCTTCGGCGTTTCTCCAAACCTAAGAGACAGGCTATGGGAGAGGAACTAGCCAAGTTATTGGAGGCCGGATTCATTAGAGAAATAAAACACCCGGACTGGCTAGCAAACCTGGTGATGGTACCAAAGAAGGACAAATCCTGGTGCCTATGTGTTGATTTCAAGGACCTCAACAAGGCTTGCCCAAAGGATCCCTTCCCCCTCCCCCGAATTGATCAAATTATCGATGCTACCACAGGACACGAGTCATTGTGTTTCCTCGACGCATACTTCGGCTACCACCAAATCAAGATGGTGGAGTCCGACCAAGCTGCAATGGCATTTATCACACCATACGGCCCCTTCTGTTTCAACACAATGCCTTTTGGGCTCAAAAACGCCGGCACAACATATCAGCGCATGATTCAGACATGTCTGGAGAAACAGATCGGCAAAACAGTAGAGGCATACGTAGATGATGTGGTCGTCAAAACCAAACACGTCGACTCTCTAATAGACGACTTGAGGCTCACATTCGACAACCTCCGAACATACGACATCAAGCTCAATCCGGAAAAATGTGTTTTCGACGTACCAGCCGGAAAGCTCCTGGGCTTCATTGTCTCCACTAGAGGAATTGAAGCTAATCCGGCCAAAATCCAAGCTTTGTCACAGTTGGCTACCCCAACAGACCTCAAACAAATCCAGAAATTAACTGGATGTGTGGCGGCTCTAAGCCGCTTTATCTCCCGCTTAGGAGAAAAGGCATTACCCCTTTATCGCCTCCTTCGGCGCACCGAACACTTCGAGTGGACGGACGCTGCCACAGCCAGATTGGAAGAAATAAAAGCTATACTGGCAACCAACCCAATCCTGGCCGCGCCAAACATTGGCGAACCAATGTTGTTATACACTGCGGCAACTCATCAGGTTGTAAGTGCAGTGCTCGTCGTCGAACAAGAAGCGGACGGACATAAATTCCCTCTTCAAAAGCCGGTATATTATGTATCCACTGTCCTCACTCCATGCAAATCACGGTACCCACATTATCAAAAGATAGCCTATGCGGTATTCATGGCATCCCGGAAGCTGCGACACTACTTTCAAGAGTGTTCGATTACAGTAGCCTCGGAAGTGCCACTTAATGATATTATAAACAACCGCGACGCCACGGGCCAGATTGCCAAATGGGCCATTGAGCTCCTCCCGTTCGACATAACATACAAACCACAGCGAGCCATTAAATCGCAAGTACTGGCCGACTTTGTCGCCGAATGGACGAAAGCCGAACTCCCTAAAGAGTACGACGCATACTCCAATTGGATCATGCACTTCGACGGCTCCAAAATGCTGGCTGGTCTAGGGGCTGGCGTCATCCTTATGTCCCCAACCGGAGATACAGTTCAATACATACTGCAGATACTATATACAGACTCCAACAACGCAGCCGAATACGAAGCCCTGCTACATGGTCTTCGGATGGCAGTTTCCATGGGCATTCAATGCCTGGAGGTGCATGGGGATTTGAACCTCGCAATATCCCAAATAAATGGAGACTTTGATGCCAAGGATCCGAAGATGGCGGCATATCGAAACGCCATCCTAAAGATGTCAGCTTGGTTCGAGGGGCTCGAATTTCACCATGTGGCTCGGGAAAACAATCAGGCGGCGGATATCCTCGCCCGCATCAGCGCAAAACGCGATGCGGTCCCCCCAACATCTTTTTGGAGAGGCTGTTTAAGCCATCCGTGGTATGGGAAGGGGACACCGGTAACAATAGTCCGGACCCGGCCAAAATGCCCGATACCGAACACTCTGACATAATCGGAGGCTCTGCCACCGAAATAACACCTTCAGCCCACGTCATAATGGTCGTCATTGCCCCGTGGACAGAACCATTCTTGGCCTACCTAACTAGGCAGGAACTTCTCGAGGACCAAAATGAGGCACGCTGCATGGTGCGGCGATCTAAAGCCTACAGGGTCCACGGGGGAGAGCTGTATAAAAAAAGCACTACCGGAGTCCTTCAAAGGTGCATCTCCGAAGAGGAAGGGCGGAAGCTTTTGGCAGAAATTCACGCCGGACTCGGCGGCCACCACGCCGCAGCCCGGGCCCTGGTAAGCAAGGCCTTTCATACAGGTTTTTATTGGCCGACGGCCCGGGAGACGCACATGACTTGGTCCAACGCTGCGTCGGTTGCCAGCTTTTTGCAAACCAAAGCCACATGCCACCCACCGCCCTCCAAACAATCCCCATTACCTGGCCCTTCGCGGTCTGGGGGCTTGACATGGTTGGACCCCTTAAAGGGGGAACCCATAAGAAAAAATACTTACTGGTCATGGTGGATAAATTCACCAAATGGATAGAAGCCAAACCTGTTAAAACAGCCGAATCCGGGCCGGTGATAGACTTCATATCCGAGGTTGTACACCATTATGGCATCCCCCACAGCATCATCAATGACAATGGCACGAACTTCATGGCCGACGAGGTAAAACTCTGGTGCAGCATCATGGGCATCAAGCTCGATTATGCTTCCGTCTATCACCCACAACCAACGGCCAAGTTGAGCGAGCAAATGGTCTTATCATGAGCAGCATTAAACCTAGATTAGTGCGGTCCTTAAAGGAGTCTAACACACACTGGGTATAGGAGCTTGGCTCCGTACTCTGGGGGCTGCGGACCACGCCGAATCGTACTACCGGATATACACCCTTCTTTATGGTGTACGGCGCAGAGGCAGTTCTGCCCTACAACATAATTCATGACTCACCTCAAGTGCGCATGTACGAAGAAAGAGAAGCCGGGCTCGATCGGCAGGACAGTCTGGACACCCTGGAGGAGGAGCGCGACGTGGCAAAAGCATGTTCTGCATTCTATCAGCAACAGGCTCGCAGATACCAAAGGAGAGAAGTATGGGCCAAAACTTATAACGTTGGCGAGTTAGTTCTATGCCTGCCGGAGAAGAAAAAGACCAAGATCGAGCCCAAATGGGAAGGTCCCTTCATTATTGACCAAGTTCTGACCGGTGGAGCGTACCGTCTGCGGGATGCGTCGAATAATCGACTTGAGCCAAACCCATGTAACGCAGCGAGGCTCCGAAGATTCTACGCCTAGCGTCAGACTCTATGTTCGTCTCCTTCCTTTGTCCATTTTTTGCATATACATTATCTATCTTTTTTCTCTTTCTTTCTTTTATTCTTTCTCAAGGCCTTCAAGGGCCAACTTGTGCCTCGCTTGCACACTATAGACGTGCTAACCGCGCTCATTATACTTGGGGGCTTCTTACACAGAAGCTTAATTATATTTCTGGGCTTTATGCCCCTCACTTGTGTTATTCTTCCGCATGTACCTTTTCTTCGCCATTATATGCATCGATATGACTTAAGTTTTGGCCAAGCTGGGTTGCCTGGCTCTTGTATTTATGCCCTACGTCGTTAATTCGGCTAGGGCATAAGGGGAGCACCTCTGCGATTGTTACTGCCGGGTCAGCCGGATGTGTACCTCAGACTGGGTGAAGCTGAAAGCTAGCGTTCTTAAGGGAATATTCGGTCGGCGAACAAAAGATGATTTTTATTTATTTTCCACATATGCCCCCAGATGTTTTTTCCTGCATCTCCTCTCGCAGTCTGGACATGCACCTTAGGGCATGCGTACCCAGGTAAAGGAACCCCTAACGGAACTATTCTCCCTGGAAGATGTTTCTTACTACCCATGTAATATAACATAACTAGTTGGGTACTTGTCTGTTCAAGCACTAATGACCCCTACGCCTGGTTTTCACGCATACCCTGGTTCTTATATAACTGAGCGGGTATCCGGAAACACTCCGGACTATCGGGTCCCAAGGTTGAAGCGGAAAGGTCTGTCATGATAAATGATTTACAATCCGGCTAGAAGGCATTATACATGTCACTTTAATTACATAGTCATGTAGACTGAGTAAATTCCTCTTCTATACCATCCAACAGGTTGTCTAGCCTACAATCCTGTTGGGAATACTTTGCGGCTAATTCTACTTGCCCATACACTAAGCTAACGGGGATCTCTTTCCCATCAGGCCCCACAGGTCCGACCTCGGCCATGTGGTTTGGGTCAGCTTTGGTATACCGCGTCTTCACCATGGCCCAGGCTTCCCGGGCACCTTGACGGCAGACCGATATCTTCCATAATCGGAAGCGCCGCCGTGCTCCCTTGAGCTTCTCCGCAAGCTCTCCAATGCCTTCTGGCAGGGAGACGGATGGCCACAAGGCCTGGGCAATACCTTGCATCACCTGCCGAACTTGTTCATGCAGTTGTGAGAGCTCGGATAGAAGATCACCCGCAGACCCGGGCATCTCCTCCGCGGGACAACCCGTCAGCATACTTGCAGACATAACTCTGTTAGTCGGCTTCTCTGTCGTCCCCTTTTTAAGGGTTCGTTCAAGCACTTACTGAAAATGCCGCGTCGAAGCCGCTTATTCTCCTTCTCGGAGTCCGCAAGTTGGGCTCGAACATCTTTCAGTTCCACGCTCAGCTTGGTATTGGCATCTTGGAGAGTGTTTTTCTCCTGCCTGACCTTAGTCAGCACACGTTCGCCAGCCTTTAGCTGTCGTATGGCATGCTGGTCCTCCGGATTCTCTCTGGATTCATCTGCAATATCTATTGTTAGATCTGCAGCCACGCCGCATGCTATATGGTACCTATCATTCTTTGAAACAAATGTTACCAGCTGGGGAATTTTTAGGTTCCTTCAATGCGGCAACGGCGGCCCGAAGTTGGGTCTTGCATTCATCCAGCTCCTGTGACAGTCGAGTATTCTTCTCTGTAAGAACCTGCACAATAGATGATCCTTAAATTAGTTCTGCTAACTGTTTCAAGTCTCAGGGGCTACTGATACATATAATCGTCAGATTTGCTTACCCGTACATCCCTTACATACTGGTTCGTGGCTCTGGCTAGACCACTTTGAGCAGCACAGAGGTACGCGTCTCCAGAATTGAAGGCATCAAATGCCTCTGGTGAGAAGCAAGCGTCACGGAGTACGGCCCGACGACGCCTATGATTCATGGCGCTCTCCACTTCTGAATTTGTAGCGGATAGTCTATCTGCATCCTTTGTAGGGGGAGTATCCGGCATCCGCCCCATGTCGGCTTCCGCCTCTATGTCCGGTCCTGGAGCCCGACTAGTGGAAGCATGATCGGCAGCCTCACCGGACATATTCCGGCGAGCGTTTTTTCTGTTAAAGAAACATGGACGTCATTACATTTTGAGAAAGACGACAACCACGGAGCGGGGTTTTTGTCATACCTCTACGCCGGCGTCTCCATCCTGACCGCCTTCCTTTTTGGCCTACCCGGCCTCGGCGCCTCTTGTTGGCGAGTTGTTGCGGGTTCGGCACAGCGTCTCGAATGCCTTCCCTGTAAAACACCATATGTATATGGTAGGTGAAGTATCTAACAGGGGATCCTAGTTTTTGGAGTTGGGATTTTGGTTTTTCTTATGAGCGACGTAGGGAGTAGTCCGGGATAGTCGGCCGTAATGGCCACCATGGCGTCATCACAGCTCAACTGATAGAACTGCCGGTCTATCAGCTCCACGAATATGTCCGGATCTTCTTCAAGTCCGGGACCGAGGGCCCGGTCGGGGTCCTCTGGTTGTGGGGATGGGCTGTTGACCTCCCTTATGGCTTTTCGCAGTTCCTGCCGTGAAATGGCAAGGTAAGTACCTACAACAAATAATGCGGGAAGAATGGGAGTAAGGAGATATAACTCACCCAGCTTGGAGGGTTGTACATGCAGAATCCATCCCGTGGTTTCATGCGGATGAACTCCTCTTCCTCTCCCTTGAACAGCTCGGACAGGATTTTTGCTAAAGCAGCAGCATTGTCCGGACCCTTGCGCCCACAACGGTTGGCATCATCTTCCCGGTTAAAACACCACAGGGGGTGCCCTCGATATTGAAGTGGTTGTACTCCTCGCATTATGCATATTGACATAACCTCGATTATTGTTAATCCTGATTGAGCCAGCGCTTTAATCCGGTTCATCAGGTAGAGGACTTCCCCATTGTCTTCCTCCTGGGGGCTCCGTGGGCGCCAGCTTCGGTGTTTCTTCAGAGGAGCATTATTGAACTCAGGTAGACCCCACCGAACAGGGTCCAGAAGGGGGACATCCTCCATATAAAACCATTCCAAAGGTCAGTCCTCGGATGTCTTCTTCGGAGTACCGGACGGGTATCCGGTTTCGGCGATGCGCCATATTTCGGCTCCGCCCACTTGATAAAGTGACCCCTCCTGTGTGCGGGGGACGAGGCAAAATAACCTTTTCCACAGCTCGGAATGAGCCTCACAGCCCAGGAATAACTCGCAGAGGGCAACATAGTCGGCGATGTGTAATATGGAAGCAAGGGTGAAATTATGCAGTTGGAGGCCGTAAAACTCCAGGAGCCCGTGGAGGAACGGATGAATTGGAAATCCGAGTCCCCTTAATAAATAAGGAACAAGGCATACCCGCTCCCCCGTAGAGGGGCTGGGGAAGCTCTCCGCTTGCTCCCTGCCATTGTAGGTGGCGAGCCCGGCTCGGACGGGAACCATATACGCTGGAGGGAGAAATCCCTTAGTTTGCAGTTCGACTAATCGACTGTGTGGGACTGAACACCTCTCCCAATCACCGGGCTTAGGGCTACGGGGGCGAGAGGAGGAGCTGCGGAGGTCGGCCATGTTGGAGTGGATTTTTCCGAAGCGCGCTCCGATGGATTCTCGCTGGGGGAGGATGATATGGATTGGATCTAAGAATCCCCATCCCTTTAATAGACAATTTATTTATCTGGCTAGGGGGGCGAATGTAAAAACGCCCTGGCGCCTCGTATTCATTCGACGCTTGGAAGATAGCCCTTATTGGGCGCAGAAGCCAAGAGGTCCAACATTTATGGAGCCGGACACTGCTTAACAAACGTTCGAAATTTGGAGAAGAACCCGCCTTGCAATGCCAAGGACAATACTGCGCGCCGGACTCATTGTCATTGAAGCCTGGTTCAGGGGCTACTGAGGGAGTCCTGGATTAGGGGGTATCTGGACAGCCGGATTATATCCTTTGGCCGGACTGTTGGACTATGAAGATACAAGATTGAAGACTTCGTCCTGTGTCCGGATGGGACTCTACTTGGCGTGGAAGGCAAGCTAGGCAATACGGATATGTATATCTCCTCCTTTGTAACCGACCTTGTGTAACCCTAGCCCCCTCCGGTGTCTATATAAACCGGAGGGTTTTAGTCCGTAGGACAACAGACAATCATACCATAGGCTAGCTTCTAGGGTTTAGCCTCTCCAATCTCATGGTAGATCAACTCTTGTACTACTCATATTATCAAGAATAATCAAGCAGGACGTAGGGTTTTACCTCCATTAAGAGGGCTCGAACCTGGGTAAAACATCGTGTCCCCTGCCTCCTGTTACCATCCGCCTTAGACGCACAGTTCGGGACCCCCTACCCGAGATCCGCCGGTTTTGACACCGACAGCTGGCATTCTTCTTCAATCTCTCCTCTTCTTCCCCTAGCACTGTGTGACCGCCTGCTCCAACCTCCGGCGTCCAGCGATGCTGTTTTGCGCGCCTTGCAGCGAAATGCTACCCCACCAACTGCCAGGCCATCCCTCCACTCCTCCCCACCTCCCGTTATTCTCTGTCGAGTGTAGGCCCACCCCACACCCGAACCAGTCAAGTTTCCCACTCCTCTCCGTCTGCGACTCCACAGCCGCGTCTTCCCCATCTCCGGGGCGTTCTAGTCTGGGGCCTCGCCGTCGTCCACTGGCTTGGTGCGCTCTGCATGGTGTGGTCAACGTGGTCAACAAACGAGAGTCATCGGAAGATGACTGCACGGGGAAAGGCTGACAGTGGGGACGCACCATGCCCATGGACGCATGCATGCAATTGCATCCTTTTTACCCTAAAAATAATGTTTTCCCCCTGACAGCTGAGACCCACCAGCTACATCTTCGCACTCAAGGAAGTGCATCCTTATTACTGGCAAAAAATGATTCTTCCCCCTGACAACTGGGACCCACCAGCTATATCTTCGCACGTAAGGAAGTGCGTCCTTATCCTCCCTGACAGTTGGGACCCACCCGGTCGAAGCGTGTGTAGCGTTGTCTGTGTACATACCATTTGATCGGTCTGTCTGCCACGATGAACCGTGGCCGAGTAAGGAGCGGTAGCAGTTTAGGCAGGCCAATCCAAACCATGTACACGTACGTACAGCCAGATGCCAAAAAATACAGCCACGTACGTACATACGGGCGGGGTCTCGAACGTGTACTCGCGCATACGTACAACCAGGGCTCATGTACATGGAGAGGCCACGGACGGCAGTAATGGCATCCTATTCACCGAAAGCCAACCGGCTGGGTCGGAATGGATAAACTGCGTCGTGTTCATGGGGAGGCAACGGAATGTGTCGTGTTCATTGGGAGGCAACGAAATACGTTGTGTTCATCGGGAGCCAACCGGCTCGGACGGAACAGTTGAATCAAGGTGTGGCATACTGCAGAACGGAGGAAACTGGCCTTCTGTTCGACCGCGTATGGTCGAAACGGGATCTTGTTATCGGGAAGGGTCTGGCGTACCGCAAAACAGAGGAAACGGACTTGTGTTCAACCGCGTACGGTCGAAATGGGGTCCTGTTGATCAGGAGGGGTGTGGCGTACCACAAAACAGAGGAAACAGACTTGTGTTGGAGCGCCTACGGTCGAAACGGGGTCGTGTTCATTGGGAGGGGTGTGGCATACCGCAAAACGGGACTCCAAGGGCTACTGTTCATCCACCGTCGACTTCCTCCAGCCTCCACCTACTACTGTTCATCCACTGTCGACTTCCTCCAGCCTCCACTAGCTATTGTTCATCCACAGGGTCCTATTCATCCAGCCTCCACCGGCTACTGTTCATCCAGCCCTCCACGGGGTCCTGTTCATCCAGCCTCCACCGGCTCCTATTCAACCAGCCCTCCACAGGGTCCTGTTCAACCAATCCTCCACGGGGTCTTGTTCAACCAGCCCTCCACGGGGTCCCTCCATCGGCTACTATTCATCCACCCCCACCTCCTCGATCGGGGTCCTGTTCATCCAGCGGCAACAACCTCTACTACCACGGGATCCTGTTCATCCAACCCTCACTGGGAACTGTTCATCCAATCCCCACCAGGAACTGTTCATTAAGAGGCAGCTTCGATCGGCTTTAGTTAGTAGCAGTAGTGAAGGAATCACTCGGGTTTAGTTAACAGCAAGGGATCGATCGGGGTTCATTAACGTAGCTAGTGCAATTGCTCGGGTTCAGTTAGAGCCCAACGCCTCGCTCGGGTTTAGTTAGAGCGCAATGCCTCGCGCACACACGCGTACGTGTACGAGAGAAATGCGTAAACCTTTGTGCATCACTCGGCCCTGACCATAACCGGGAACTCCCCGAAATTTTCCTCGCCCTCGCTTCTACCATGATTTTTTCGTCATGGACGGCCCAAAGAATGTCATGCAGGTGCGCCGCCCAGGATGAAAAGCCCATTTTCTGTCATGATTTTTTGTCATAGAAGTAGGAGCCCACCACATCTATGATGATACCGGGTTTTGTCACAATTATCGTCATAGAAGTGTCATAACAATGACAGGAAAAAAGTTTTGTTTGGCCCAAAATGTCACAGACGTGTCTTTCTGTAGTGATTAATGCGTAGCAAATGCACATAATCCCCTAAATATTGTAAATGAACCCAAAAAGTGCCAAATTTGAACATGGTGATTAGCAGGGTTTATGTTCATCGTAGAAAAAACTATTGGACAAAAGACAAAGGAAATTCGGATTCCCATTCAATCTCAGTGATTTATGCTACTTCTTGAGCTTGCGTTGGTTTTTCCCTTGAAGACGAAAGGGTGATGTAGCAAAGTAGAGTAAGTATTTCCCTCAGTTTTGAGAACCAAGGTATCAATCCAGTAGGAGACAACGCACAAGTCACCGAATACCTGCACAAACAAACACCAACTTGCACCTAACGTGATAAAGGGGTTGTCAATCCCTTCACGGTTATTTGCAAAGTGAGATCTGATAGAGATGGATAAACGGTAAAGTAATATTTTTTGGTATTTTTGGTTTATGGAACGGAAAGTAAAAGATTGCAAAGGAAATAAATAGGAAACTAAAATAGTAGATCGGAAACTTATATATGGAAAGTAGACCCGAGGGCCATAGGTTTCACTAGAGGCTTCTCTCAAGATAGAAAATATTACGATGGGTGAACAAATTACTGCCGAGCAATTGATAGAAAAGCACAAAGTTACGACGATATCTAAAGCAATGATCATGAATATAAGCATCACGTCCGTATCAAGTATACCGACTCATGCCTGCATCTACTACTATTACTTCACACATCGACCGACTCCTGCCTACATCTATAGTATTAAGTTCATGAAGAAAAGAGTAACGCATTAAGTAAGATGACATGATGTAGCGGGATAAACTCAAGCAATATGATGAAAATCCCATCTTGTTATCCTTGATGGAAACAATACAATACGTGTCGGTTCCCCTTCTGTCACTGGGATCAAGCACCGCAAGATTGAACCCAAAGCTAAGAACTTCTCCTATTGCAAGAAAAACCAATCTAGTTGGCCAAACCAAATTAATAGTTCGAAGAGACGTGCAAAGATATCAAATCATGCATATAAGAATTCAGAGGAGATTCAAATAATATTCATAGATAAGCTGATCATAAATCCACAATTCATCGGATCACGGCAAACACACCGGAAGAAGGTATTACAACGAATAGATCTCCAAGAACATCGAGGAGAACATGGTATTGAGAATCAAAGAGAGAGAGAGAAGAAGCCATCTAGCTACTAGCTATGGACCCGTAGGTCTGTGGTAAACTACTTACGATTCATCGGAGAGGCAATGGTGTTGATGTAGAAGCCCTCCGTGATCGAATCCCCCTCCAGCAGGACACCGGAAAAGGCCCCTAGATGGGATCTCACGGGTACAAAAGGTTGCGGCGGTGGAAAAGTGTTTTCCTGGCTCTCCTGGTTGGTTTGGGAATATTTGAGAATATATAGGCAGAAGGAATAGGTCGGTGGAGTCACGAGGGGCCCACAAGGGTGGGGGCGCGCCCTCCGTCCTTGTGGCCGCCTCGTGGCTTTCCTAACATGTACTCCAAGTCCTCTGGATGTATTCTGGTCCAAGAAAAAGCATCATGAAAGTTTCATTCCGTTTGGACTCCGTTTGATATTCCTTTTCTATGAAACTCTAAAACAAGGAAAAAACAGGAACTGGTACTAGGCTCTAGGTTAATAGGTTAGTCCCAAAAATAATATAAAATAGCATAATAATGCATATAAAACATCCAAAACAGATAATATAATAGCATGGAACAATCAAAAATTATAGATACATTGGAGACGTATCAAGCATCCCCAAGCTACCTAACATATTTATCCATGTAATTTTCTCTATTGTGGCATAAATGTTCAGATCCGTATGATTCAAAACAAAAGTTGAATATTAACATAAAAACAATAATACTTCAAGCATACTAACAAGATAATTATGTCTTCTCAAAATAACATGGCCAAAGAAAGTTATCCCTACAAAATCATATAGTCCGATTATGCTCCATCTTCATCACACAAAATATTCAAATCATGCACACCCCCGATGACAAGCCAAGCAATTGTTTCATACTCTTGATGTTCTCAAAAAATTTCAATTTTCACGCAATACATGAGCGTGAGCCATGGACATAGCACTATAGGTGGAGTAGAAGGTGGTTGTGGAGAAGACAAAAGAGGGAGATAGTCTCACATCAACTAGGCCTATTAAAGAGCTATGGAGATGTCCATCAATAGATATCAATGTGAGTGAGTAGGGATTGCCATGCAACGGATGCACTAGAGCTATAAGTTTATGAAAGCTCAAAAAGAAAACTAAGTGGGTGTGCATCCAACTTGCTTTCTCATGAAGACCTAGGGCAATTTGAGGAAGCCCATCATTGGAATATACAAGCCAAGTTCTATAATGAAAATTCCCACTAGTATATGAAAGTGACAATATAGGAGACTCTCTATCATGAATATCATGGTGCTACTTCGAAGCACGAGTGTGGTAAAAGGATAGTAGCATTGTCCCTTCTCTCTTTTTCTCTCATTTATTTTTTTATTTGGGCCTTCTCTCATTTTTTGGCCTCTTTTTTTTATTCGTCCGGAGTATCATCCCAACTTGTGGGGGAATCATAGTCTCCATCATCCATTCCCCACATGGGACAATCCTCTAATAATGAAGATCGTCACACTTTTATATACTTACAACTCAAGAATTACAACTCGATACTTAGAACAAAATATGACTCTATGTGAATGCTTCGGCGGTGTACTAGGATGTGCAATGAATCAAGAGTGACATGTATGAAAGAATTATGAACGGTGGCTTTGCCACAAATACGATGTCAACTACATGATCATGCATAGCAATATGATAATGATGGAGCGTGTCATAATAAACAGAACGGTGGAAAGTTGCATGGCAATATTATCTCGGAATGGCTATGGAAATGTCATAATAGGTAGATATGGTGGATGTTTTGAGGACGGTATATGGTGGGTTTATGGTACCGGCGAAAGTTGCACGGCATAGGAGAGGCTAGCAATGGTGGATGGGTGAGAGTGTGTATAATCCATGGACTCAACATTAGTCATAAAGAACTCACATACTTATTGCAAAATATATTAGTTATCAAAACAAAGTACTACGCGCATGCTCCTAGGGGGATAGATTGGTAGTAAAGGACCATCGCTCATCCCCGACCGCCAGTCATAAGGAAGACAATCAATAAATAAATCATGCTCTGACTTCATCACATAACGGTTCACCATACGTGCATGCTATGGGAATCACAAACTTTAACTCAAGTATTTCTCAGATTCACAATTACTTACTAGCATGACTCTAATATCACCATCTTCATATCTCAAAACAATCATAAGGAATCAAACTTCTCATAATATTCAATGCACTTTATATGAAAGTTTTTATTATATCCATCTTGGATGCCTATCATATTAGGACTAAATTTATAACCAAAGCAAATTACCATGTGATACGTCTCCAACGTATCCATAATTTTTGATTGTGCCATGCTATTATATTATCTGTTTTGGACGTTTAATGGGCTTTAATGTACCTTTTATATTTTTTTTGGGACTAACCTACTAACCAAAGGCCCAGTGCAAATTGTTGTTTTTTCCTATTTTAGTGTTTCGCAAAAAAGGAATATCAAACAGAATCCAAATGGAATGAAACCTTCGGGAGAGTTATTTTTGGAACAAACGTGATCCAGGAGACTTGGAGTCCACGTCAAGAAAGAAACGAGGGAGCCACGAGGCAGGAGGGCGCGCCCGGGGGGGTAGGCACGCCCCCATCCTCGTGGGCCCGCAGCTCCACTGACGTACTTCTTCCTCCTATATATACCCATATATCCCGAAAACATCCAGGAGCACCACGAAACCATATTTCCACCGCCGCAACCTTCTGTACCCAAGAGATCCCATCTTGGGGCCTTTTCCGGAGCTCCGCCGGAGGGGGAACAGATCATGGAGGGCTTCTACATCAACACCATAGCCTCTCCGATGATGTGTGAGTAGTTTACCACAGACCTTCGGGTCCATAGTTATTAGCTAGATGGCTTCTTCTCTCTCTTTGGATCTCAATACAAAGTTCTCCTCGATTGTCTTGGAATCTATTCGATGTAATTCTTTTTGCGGTGTGTTTGTCGAGATCCGATGAATTGGGGGTTTATGATCAAGATTATCTATGAACAATATTTGATTCTTCTCTGAAATCTTTTATGTATGATTTGTTACCTTTGCAAGTCTCTTCGAATTATCAGATTGGTTTGGCCTACTAGATTGATCTTTCTTGGGAGAAGTGCTTAGCTTTGGGTTCAATATTGTGGTGTCCTTTCCCAGTGACAGCAGGGGCAGCAAGGCACGTATTGTACTGTTGCCATCGAGGATAAAAAGATGGGGTTTATATCATATTGCTTGAGTCTATCCTTCTACATCATGTCATCTTGCCTAATGCGTTACTCTATTCTTATGAACTTAATACTCTAGATGCATGCTGGATAGCGGTCGATGTGTGGAGTAATAGTAGTAGATGCAGAATCGTTTCGGTCTACTTGTCGCGGATGTGATGCCTATATACATGATCATGCCTAGATATTCTCATAATTATGCACTTTTCTATCAATTGCTCGACAGTAATTTGTTTATCCATCGTAATACTTATGCTATCTTGAGAGAAGCCACTAGTGAAACCTATGGCCCCCGGGTCTATTTTCCATCATATAAGTTTCCAATCTATTTTACTTTGCAATTTTTACTTTCAATCTATATCATAAAAATACCAAAAATATTTATCTTATTATCTCTATCAGATCTCACTTTTTCAAGTGGCCGTGAAGGGATTGACAACCTGTAACGCCCTCGATGCGGCTATATCTCCCACGTGTCGAAGCACGACTTAGAGGCATAACCGCATTGAAAGCAATGTCGCAAGTGAGGTAATCTTCACACAACCCATGTAATATATAAGGGACAGAGATACATAGTTGGCTTACAATCGCCACTTCACACAAATACATGAATAAAGCATTACATCATCCAAATACAATCAGGGCCCGACTACGGAGCCAAAATAAAAGAAGACTACCCCAAATGCTACACAGATCCCCGATCGTCCCGACTGGGCTCCGCTACTGATCAACTAGAATGAAACAACATAAAGGACAAGATCTTCAATGAGCTCCTCCTTGAGCTTGGTCGCGTCACCTACTCGGGAACAACGGCACCTGCAAACTGGTTTTGGAAGTATCTGTGAGTCACGGGGACTCAGCAATCTTACACCCTCACGATCAAGACTATTTAAGCTTATAGGAAGGGTAAAAGGTATGAGGTGGAGCTGCAGCAAGCGACTAGCATATATGGTGGCTAACATACGCAAATGAGAGCGAGAAGAGAAGGCAAAGCACGATCAAGAAACTATGATCAAGAAGTGATCCTAGAACAACCTACGTCAAGCATAACTCCAACACCGTGTTCACTTCCCGGACTCCGCCAGAAAGAGACCATCACGGTTACACACGCGGTTGATGTATTTTAATAAAAGTCAACTTCAGGTTTTCTACAACCGGACGTTAACAAATTCCCATCTGCCCATAACCGCGGGCACGGCTTTCGAAAGTTCAAATCCCTGCAGGGGAGTCCCAACTTAGCCCATCACAAGCTCTCATGGTCAACGAAGGATATTCCTTCTAGCGGGAAGACCCGATCAGACTCGGAATCCCGGTTACAAGACATTTCGACAAGGTAAAACTAAACTAGCAACACCGCCCGAATGTGCCGACAAATCCCGATAGGAGCTGCACATATCTCTTTCTCAGGGCACACTCAGATTGTCCAAGGTACGGGTAGGCTAGCCCAGAGTTGCCCCTGGTGGCCACCGGCAGCTGACAGGTTGGACCAACACCCAGAGGAGCACTGGCCCGGCGGGGTTAAAATAATGATGACCCTTGAGTCTTCAGAACCCAAGGGAAAGAAAAGGCTAGGTGGCGAATGGTGAAACCAATGTTGGGCATTGCTGGAGGAGTTTTACTCAAGGCGAACTGTCAAGGGGTTCCCATTATAGCCCAACCGCGTAAGGAACGCAAAATCCAGGAACATAACACCGATATGACGGAAACTAGGGCGGCAAGAGTGGAACAAAACACCAGGCATAAGGCCGAGCCTTCCACCCTTTACCAAGTATATAGATGCATTAATTAAATAAGATATATTGTGATATCCCAACAAGTAAACATGTTCCAACAAGGAACAACATCTCCATGTTCCAACAAGGAACAAACTTCAATCTTCACCTGCAACTAACAACGCTATAAGAGGGGTTGAGCAAAGCAGTAACATAGTCAAACGACGGTTTGCTAGGACAAGGTGGGTTAGAGGCTTGGTTCAACAATATAGGAGGCATGATAAGCAAGTGGTAGGTATCGCGGCATAGGCATAGCAAAAGAGCGAGCAACTAGCAAGCAAATATAGAAGTGATTTCGAGGGTATGGTCATCTTGCCTGAAATCCCGGAAGGAAGAAGAACGAGTCCATGAAGAAGATACACGGATGTAGTCGAACGGATCCTCACACACACGACGTTATCGGAACCAACCCGAAGAAGCAACACCGGAAAGAAGCAAACAACATAGTAAACAACCAACACATCAACATGGCATGATGCACAATCGAGTATGATGCATGTCCGGTTTAATGAAGCATGGCATGGCAAAGTGCACAAACAATCCTACAAATTAAGTGGAGCTCATTATGCAACGGAGTTGCATATTGAATAAAACACCACATGACTTATTTAGTTCTCTCTCGTTTATGTACCCAGCAAGATTAAATGTTGTTAGCATGGCAAGAGATGAAGCATAAAGAAACTATCTATCCAGGCAAGTTTAAATGAGGCCGGAAATAACAAACAACAATTCCGGAAAAACCTCATGTGCATATTTTACAGTTTGGTACTGTTCTGCCCTAAACCATATTTTAGAGTTGTTAAACATGCAAAGCAATGCCACCATGTTAAACTAGGCATTTTTCTACCCCATTTACATATAAAGTTTGTTTAGAACCGAGCTACGGTTAATTAGTTATGAATTAAATCATTTTAGCAAGTTATTTAAGCAAATTTAAACAAACAGCATTTTAAACATTTAAAACATAGATGAAAGTTGCATATTATTAAACTAGATGAAAATCTAAGCAAGTTTCATATTAAGTTTGTTTTAATATGATGCATCGTTTGTGAGTAATGAAATGCATGAAGTCTAGGGGGCTTCCTGTAAAACTGGTTTTTCTCTAGAAAATAGGAAATTGCAGAACTGTAAAAAAACACTAAACAAGCCGAAACTGGCTGGCCCAACAAGAAAGAAAAAAAATCAAGAGGAGGGGGCGCTCGGGGGCTGCTCACCCTGGGCCTTGGGCCCGTTGGCAAAGCAGGCCGGCCGGAGCAATCCGTGGATCCTGGGCCGCAGAGGCCCACATGGAGGATGTCCTCCTCCCGATCCCGCCTGGATCGGGGAGGCAGGCGTTGACAAACAAGGATGGTCGGCGCCGGAGAGCTGACCGGCGTGCGACGCGCAGGGCGGGTTCCCGGCGAGAGGAAGACGCGGGGAGGCAGCAGACGGCGAGGAACGAGTCGGGCATGGTGGATCCAATCTCCAAAGAGGGAGGCCGACACGATGGGTGCGGGGAGGCGCCGGATCCAGAGCATCCCGGCGAGATCCGAGGCAGCGGTGAGGGGATCTCCGTTGGGGCGCCCTACAGAGAGATAGATGGGTGAGATGGGAGAGATCCAGTCGGGAAGGAGAAGGAGGCGGGCGGCGTGACCTGGGTTGGTGCTCGCCGGCGGCGGAGTGACGAGGAACGTCCGGGACGGCGCCGGCGGAGTCCAGCGGTGGGGATCGGGGTCGCCGGCGAGAGGTTTGCGGGGTGCTGCATGGATCGTGCGCGCGGGCTCGCGGCGGGTGGCCTCGGGCCCAGATCGGCCCGTGGCGGGTCTGCCATGGGCTTCGCCGGGCTCTACAGGAGGTGGAGGGAGGCAAACGCTGAGGTGGCGAGCGGTGGTTGGTTGCATCCAGCACAGATGGCGGCGGGGGCGAATGGCGGTGCGCCAAGTGGCGGCGGTGGGTTAGACCGGCGCTGAGATTGAGGAGGGGGTAGGTGGCTACCGGGTGAGAGGTGGGAGGAGGGTTAGGGTAGGTTTAGGGGCTAGGGACGCCCAAAATGGCAAGGGGGTTGCTTAAATAGGAAGGGGCTAGGGTTTTGGTGGGTTTGGGGGGCTTTTGGAGCGTTTCGGAGCCTCCGATCGTGATCTGACGGTCCGGAACGGAGGGGATTATAGGTGGGCTGCAGGTGGGTTGTGAAAAGAGGTTGGACTGAGATGAGAGGAGAGGAGTGCAGCCCAGCAACTATTTCTGGAGACCGAAAACGTCCGACGTTAGACCGGCTATAATGCCGCTATAGTTTAACGGTTGGGCTATCAAACGAACTCCGAATGTGATGAAACCTGACAGGCGGTCCATCTACACTATAATAAGACCACACGCCAATTTTCAACCCAATCCGAGAACATTTTCTGGCCACTTATAAAATAATATTTCGGACATGCCGCGAGCGCGTGCAAGTGTGTCTGGGCTCAGAACGGACAACGGAAAGAACTCGGAGAACCCGGACGAATGCAAGTTTTAAAACATGATGATGCAATGCACATGATGACATGATGAAATGAAACACGCAAGAAAATGACATGGCAACGACAGCGAATAATAGGAAGACACCTGGCACATCGGTCTCGGGGCGTTACACAACCCCTTTATCGCGTTGGTTGCAAGGTTCTTATTTGTTTGTGCAGGTGCGAGGTGACTTGTGTGTAGTCTCCTACTGGATTGATACCTTGGTTCTCAAAAACTGAGGGAAATACTTACGCTACTTTGTTGCATCACCCTTTCCTCTTCAAGGGAAAACCAACGCAGTGCTCGAGAGGTAGCACCATGTTGCTTAGAGACTCTCAAAATAATATAAGTGAGGCACGAGAGTTCATAAATTTCTATAAAATAAAACCACCGCCATGCTCTAAAAAGATATAAGTGAAGCACTAGTGCAAAATTTCCTAGCTCAAAAGATATAAGTGAAGCACTGCTACCTCTTGAGCATTGCGTTGGTTTTTCCCCGAAGAGGAAGGGATGATGCAGCAGAGTAGCGTAAGTATTTCCCTTAGTTTTTGAGAACCAAGGTATCAATCCAGTAGGAGGCTACGCGCGAGTCCCTCGTACCTGCACAAAACAAATAAATCCTCGCAACCAACGTGATAAGTGGTTGTCAATCCCTACACGGCCACTTACGAGAGTGAGATCCGATAGATATGATAAGATAATATTTTTGGTATTTTTATGATAAAGATGCAAAGTAAAATAAAAGCAAAGTAAATAACAAAGTATTGGAAGATTAATATGATGAAGATAGACCCGGGGGCCATAGGTTTCACAAGTGGCTTCTCTCAAGAGCATAAGTATTCTACGGTGGGTGAACAAATTACTATTGAGGAATTGACAGAATTGAGCATAGTTATGAGAATATCTAGGCATGATAATGTATATAGGCATCATGTCCGAGACAAGTAAACCGACTCCTACCTGCATCTACTACTATTACTCCACTCATCGACCGCTATCCAGCATGCATCTAGAGTATTAAGTTCATGAAAACAGAGTAACGCCTTAAGCAAGATGACATGATGTAGAGGGATAAACTCATGCAATATGATGAAAACCCCATCTTGTTATCCTCGATGGCAACAATACAATACGTGCCTTGCTGCCCCTACTGTCACTAGGAAAGGACACCGCAAGATTGAACCCAAAGCTAAGCATTTCTCCCATTGCAAGAAAGATCAATCTAGTAGGCCAAACCAAACTGATAATTCGAAGAGACTTGCAAAGATAACCAATCATACATAAAAGAATTCAGAGAAGATTCAAATATTTTTCATATATAGACTTGATCATAAACCCACAATTCATCGGTCTCAACAAACACACCGCAAAAAGAAGATTACATCGAATAGATCTTCACAAGAGAGGGGGAGAACATTGTATTGAGATCCAAAAAGAGAGAAGAAGCCATCTAGCTAATAACTATGGACCCGTAGGTCTGAGGTAAACTACTCACACTTCATCGGAGGGGCTATGGTGATGATGTAGAAGCCCTCCGTGATCGATGCCCCCTCCGGCGGAGCTTCGGAACAGGCCCCAAGATGGCATCTCGTGGATACAGAAAGTTGCGGCCGTCGAATTAGGGTTTTGGCTCCATATCTGATCGTTTGGGGGTATGAAGGTATATATAGGAGGAAGGAGTACGTCGGTGGAGCAACAGGGGGTCCACGAGGGTGGAGGGCGCGCCTGGGGGGTAGGCGCGCCCCCCTACCTCGTGGCCTCCTCTTTTGTTTCTTGACGTAGGGTCCAAGTCCTCTGGATCATGTTCTGTGAGAAAATCACGTTCCCGAAGGTTTCATTCCGTTTGGACTCCGTTTGATATTCCTTTTCTTTGAAACCCTAAAATAGGCAAAAAAAACAACAATTCTGGGCTGGGCCTCCGGTTAATAGGTTAGTCCCAAAAATAATATAAAAGTGGATAATAAAGCCCAATAATGTCCAAAATAGTAGATAATATAGCATGGAGCAATCAAAAATTATAGATACGTTGGAGACGTATCAAGCATCCCCAAGCTTAATTCGTGCTCGTCCTCGAGTAGGTAAATGATAAAAACAGAATTTTTGATGTGGAGTGCTACTTGGCATAATTTTAGTGTAATTCTTCTTAATTGTGGTATGAATATTCATATCTGAAAGATTCAAGAAAAAGTTCATATTGACATAAAAATAATAATACTTCAAGCATACTAATAAAGCAATCATGTCTTCTCAAAATAACATGGCCAAAGAAAGTTATCCCTACAAAATCATATAGTCTGGCTATGCTCTATCTTCACCACACAAAGTATTTAAATCATGCACAACCCCGATGACAAGCCAAGCAATTGTTTCATACTTTTGACATTCTCAAAACTTTTTCAATCTTCACGCAATACATGAGCATGAGCCATGGATATAGCACTATAGGTGGAATAGAATGGTGGTTGTGGAGAAGACAAAAAAGGGGGAAGATAGTCTCACATCAACTAGGCGTATCAACGGGCTATGGAGATGCCCATCAATAGATATCAATGTGAGTGAGTAGGGATTTCCATACAACGGATGCACTAGAGCTATAAGCATATGAAAGCTCAACAAATGAAACTAAGTGGGTGTGCATCCAACTTGCTTGCTCACGAAGACCTAGGGCAATTTGAGGAAGCCCATCATTGGAATATACAAGCCAAGTTCTATAATGAAAAATTCCCACTAGTATATGAAAGTGACGAAATGAGAGACTCTCTACTATGAATATCATGGTGCTACTTTGAAGCACAAGTGTGGTAAAAGGATAGTAGCATTGCCCCTTCTCTCTTTTTCTCTCATTTTTTTATTTGGGCCTTTTCTCCCTTTTTTATGGCCTCTTTTTTCGTCCGGAGTCTCATCCCGACTTGTGGGGGAATCATAGTCTCCATCATCCTTTCCTCACTGGGACAATGCTCTAATAATGATGATCATCACACTTTTATTTTCTTATAACTCAACAATTACAACTCGATACTTAGAACAAAATATGACTCTATATGAATGCCTCCGGCGGTGTACCGGGATATGCAATGACTCATGAGTGACATGTATGAAAGAATTATGAATGATGGCTTTGCCACAAATACGATGTCAACTACATGATCATGCTAAGTGATATGACAATGATGGAGTGTCACATCATAAACGGAACGGTGGAAAGTTGCATGGCAATATATCTCAGAATGGCTATGGAAATGCCATAATAGGTAGGTATGGTGGCTGTTTTGAGGAAGGTATATGGTGGGTGTATGATACCGGCGAAAGGTGCGCGGTATTAGGAGGCTGACAATGGTGGAAGGGTGAGAGTGCGTATAATCCATGGACTCAACATTAGTCATAAAGAACTCATATACTTATTGCAAAAATCTACAAGTTATCAAAGCAAAGTATTACGCGCATGCTCCTAGGGGGATAGATTGGTAGGAAAAGACCATCGCTCGTCCCCGACCGCCACTCATAAGGAAGACAATCAATAAATAAATCATGCTCCGACTTCTTCACATAACGGTTCACCATACGTGCATGCTACGGGAATCACAAACTTTAACACAAGTATTTCTCAAATTCAGAACTACTCAGCTAGCACAACTTTAATATCACCATCTTCATATCTCAAAACAATTATCAAGCATCAAACTTCTCATAGTATTCAACACACTCATAAGAGAATTTTATTATTAATCTTGTATACCTAGCATATAAGGATTTTTTAAGAAAATTACCATGCTATTTAAGACTCTCAAAATAATCTAAGTGAAGCATGAGAGATCAATAGTTTCTATAAAAAATCCACCACCGTGCTCTAAAAGATATAAGTGAAGTGCTAGAGCAAAACTATATAACTCAATTGATATAAGCGAAGCACATAGAGTATTCTAATAAATTCCAAATCATGTATGGCTCTCTCAAAAGGTGTGTACAGCAAGGATGATTGTGGTAAACTAACAAATAAAGACTCAAATAATACAAGACGCTCCAAGCAAAACACATATCATGTGGTGAATAAAAATATAGCTCCAAGTAAAGTTACCGATAGTAGACGAAAAGAGGGGATGCCTTCCGGGTAGGGCTGGACGAAAAGATCGTTACTTGTGAGTTTGACGAGCACTCAGAAGCTCGACTCGTTAAGGCTCGTGCTCGTTAGTTAATGAGCTGAGTTGAACAACAACTTTAGCTCGTTAATATAAACGAGCTTAACGAGCTAGCTCCCGAGTATCACGAGTAGCTCATTTGACTCGTTAATTTGTAGATAACTAATTTTTAATTTTATTACTAGATGGAAAATGATTAGTGCTCAGCCCAGCCCACAGGCCACAACCCACCTCCTCGGCTCCAGTCCAGCTGCTACCCACGTAACTACATTCTATTCACATCTGGCCTCATGGAATCTGGTCAGTCGCGGCCTACTTACGAAGAGACCAGAGGAGGAGCCGAGGAGACTACAGAGTACAAACTACAGAGAGATGGGGAAAGCAGCAGAGCGGCGGCTAGGTCTAGGTCTTTGACCCCGGCGTTGCAGCGCGGCTCTGCTTCCTTCTCTACTCCGGCGGCCGCCGGCGACGACTTTCGCCCGCCTCCGCCATCTCCATCTGCGTCCCCATGGAACGGCATGAGCGACCATCGGCTGCGGCCAGCACTCCAAGCATGGAGTCTAAGGTCCGAAAGAAGGTGCTGAGGAAGAGGACGTCGGCCTCCGATTCAGCATCACGGGAGTCTCCTTCGATGGCAGCAAAGCCTTCTCATCCTCGGCAACAAGTGCAAGGAGAAAGGCGTCCAAGAGCAGTGGAGGCGACATCACCGACATGCTCTGACGCTGATGCCGTCGGTGTTGGATCAGGACCGGTGAGATTGTTTATCTCCCACTCTTATTTTTATTTTCTATTACATTCCAGTTCATATTAGCATATACTTTGAATCTTTGATGCCCTAGTTAGTACTTGTGAATTTGCTGAAATACCAATGTATACTGTTGTTAATTGATTGTAGAAATACAAGTGTAGTTAGGTGAAATACTTTGTCACACACACACGGATACATGCACCAGATTAAGATTAGTCATGCTGAAGTACCTAGTTGAATGTTTGTGGGAATCTTATAATTTCATTCCCTAAATTTTATACATGCTCTAAGTTCTGACTTCTATTTTAGATGGTAAAAATTACTACTTAAATGCAAAACCAGTCTAGTAAGTAAATGTCCTGACTTCTACAGTACTAGTTTAGATGGTTATTAGTATCACCTACTACTTAATGCAACAGGAAGATGTGTTTCTGTTCATTGATACAATTTTGCACAGTGCAATTATTATGTAGTGATACTTACTAATTATTTTGTATGTGTTGATGTTCATTATTTGTATCCCTAATCAATCAATCAATTCTAATTGATAGTATTTTGTAAATATTTGGCTTGTAAAATCTGAATCATGCTATTTCATTCTCCACGGGAAGATGACGGCGATGAAGATGAATGGGTAGAGGTTCATGAAGGGTATACGGAGGTTGACGAGGCAGAGGCATATGATATGGATGATGATATGTCAGAGCCTTCTCTTGGATCAGGAGACAATCGAAATGACATAGTAGTTGAGGTCAATGGCAAAGAGAGGGCAAAGAAAGGAGGGAAAAGGAAAAAGGTAGGAGTGGATGGTACTAAGGTGAAGGTGAAGAAAACGAGACTTAAACATGCAGAATGTTGGCAGCATTTCAAGGAGGTCAAGGCTGTAAGTAAGAGGACGCCAGGGGCGGTTGCCACGAAGGCAAAGTGTTTGCATTGTGCTAAATTGTTTGCTTATACTCCTGGGGGTCAACTACTAGCCTCAATAGGCATAAAGATGTTTGTTCAGTCTATCTAAACAAGAAGGGAAGACAGCTAAATCAAGGTACAATCAACTTCGATCCTGAAAAGCCAGGTGCATCTCTCATAGTAAACCATGAATACAATCATGCAGAAGCCGTTAAGATCATAGCAAAGATGATAATTGTGCATGATTATCCTTCTAGGATGGTAGAGCATGCTTGGTTCAATATCCTCATGAAGTATATGAATGCATCCTACAAGTTCATTGGTCGGAAGAAAATTAGAGCTAAATGCATGAAGGTGTATCTTTACGAGAAAGATATCCTTAAAAAGCAACTAAAGTCTGTTGAAAGCATTAGTTTGACATGTGATCTATGGACTTCAAACCAAACTCTCTCATTCCTAGCTGTGGTCGCTCACTACATAGATGATGATTGGATCATGCAATGTCGTGTTTTAAACTTCATAGAGCTAGATCCACCTCACTCGGGTAGTGTCATAGCTCAAGCAGTTTTTGAGTGTTGCCAAGAATGGAAAATAGAAGATAAGATCATGAAAATCACTATGGATAATGCTTCCTCAAATGATAATGCTGCTAAGAGGTTGATGGACAAGATCATTGCTCGGAAATCGGCTAAATTTATTCCTAAGTACTTCCATGTTTGTTGATGTGCACGCATTGTCAATTTGATAGTGAATGATGGCATTACTCTGTTGCAAACTTTGATCAATAAGCTTAGGGATACTGTCAAGTATTTGAAAAAATCTCCAACACGCATGTACAAATTGTTGATGGTTTGCAAGTCTCTGAATATGGAAATTGGGAGAGGTTTATGCCTAGATGTTGCTACTAGATGGAATTCTACATGCAGAATGATAGAGGCTTGCACTGTGTATAGGGCTGCTTTCAAAGAGTATGCAGAGGTAGATGCTACCTACAAATGGCAGCCTGGAGATGAAGAGTGGGCATTATATGAGAAGATTCAACCCATCTTGAAATCGTTTGCCAAGGTAACAATTGTATTATTAGGATCTAACTGTCCTACTGCCAACATTTTTTATCCATATATCATGAATGTTAAGATTGCTATCGTAGAGCATGCCATGGGTTCGAATGCAAACATGAAAAAGATGGAGAAGCAATGCTTGATAAGTTTGATAAATATTGGGATAGCAATGGTGAAGGTGAGGGAAATGAAAACAGTGGGGAAAACAAAAAAGGAAAAGAACAATGTCATGGTCATTGCCACCATTCTTGATCCTAGGTTTAAGATGAAACTTGTTGATTACTGTTTTAAGGAAATGCATGGTAAAGAGAAGGGCAATAGTGAGGCTGAGGAAATCAAATCTGAATTCTTTGATCTCTATGCAACTTATGAGATGGAAAATCACAAGAATGAGGCTGGCAACAATAATGAACAGAGTTCAGTATCTAGTAGGCAAACAAGTGCATCTATGTCTTCATTGTCAAGTGGGTTTCAATCCTTGCTAGAGGAGACAAATCCAGAGCCATCTAAATCTGAATTGACTAGTTACCTCGAAGACAAAACCCATCCAATTCTGGATCGAAATTTCAGAGTAGTTGACTGGTGGAGGTTGAATGCTCATAGATATCCTATCATGGCAAAGATGGCAAAGAAGTTCTTGACTATACCAGCAACTAGTATCTCATCAGAGTCAACGTTCTCTACGAGCGGCAGAATTCTCGATGACTATCGTAGCTCTCTCAGCGCAAACATGGTTGAGGCACTTGTGTGTGCTTCTAGCTACATCAAAGGATCAAAAGAACACCAGCTTAAGACTACAATTACAGTGGTAATATTTCTTGTTCTCTACTGTGTATTATCTTCTTGTAACCTTAGACTCTTGCTAAATGTTAACTCAAATTGCATATTTGCACTTACCTTTGTAGGAAGATGGCAGTGATGATGATGTCGAGTTCATTCCATTTCCTGAAGATACGATAGAAAGCAACTAGTAGGCCTCCCATATTATTATTGAGTGTGATCGTATTGCTATAGCATTGTACTATTGTTTATTTGCTTGCATCGTAACTAGTGAATTTCTCTATGTCTATGTAGGAAGATGAAATTGATGAATTGATGAGCAACTTATGTGAGGAGCAGGAGCTACTTTGCACTTGCTCAGCTAGAAGCTATCATTTTATTTCGGTCATTGTTAGTTATGTAAGACCTTATGTTGATGAAGTGTCGTGCTGAAGTGTTGAAGTAGTTAATATAGTATGTACTGCTAGTGTGCTGATCGAACTTGATCCAATGTTGAGCGCCTAAGCCATGTTCAACTTTGTCTTTTGAAATCCTGGACTTGTCTTTGTCACTCTATGTTGTTGTTCAAATGTTATTTAATTGTGTCATTGTGTGTTGATGGCTTGCTGCTAGCTAATGGTTGCCGCATTATGTGCTACTATTTGGAAAGAATAAATTTGGCAAAGGTTAATGGCTGATGCATGACTACTTTGCTAGCTTCTGTCTTGTTTACAAATGTAACAAGCACTCGTGAGCGCTCACAAGCTTAACGAGTATTTAACAAACCGAGCCAATCACGAGTTTGAGCTCGTTAAAGTTAACAAGCTTAACGATCACGAGCTTAACGATCGCGAGCTTAAAAATCACGAGCTTAACGAGTCGAGTAGCTTGTTAGTCCAGCCCTACTTCCGGGGCATCCCCAAGATTTGGCTTTTAGGTGTCCTTAGATTATCTTGGGGTGCCATGGGCATCCCCAAGCTTAGGCTCTTGCCACTCCTTGTTCCATAATCCATCAAATCTTTACCCAAAACTTGAAAACTTCACAACACAAAACTTAAAGTAGAAAATCTCGTGAGCTCCGTTAGCGAAAGAAAAGAAAACACCACTTCAAGGTACTGTAATGAACTCATTATTTATTTGTATTGGTGTTAAACCTACTGTATTCCAACTTCTCTATGGTTTATAAACTATTTTACTAGCCATAGATTCATCAAAATAAGCAAACAACACATGAAAAACAGAATCTGTCAAAAACAGAACAGTCTTTATTAATCTGTAGCTAGCGCAAGATCTGGAACCCCAAAAACTCTAAAATAAATTGATGGACGTGAGGGATTTATCTATTAATCATCTTCAAAAATAATTAACTAAATAGCACTTTCCAATTAAAAATGGCAGCAGTTCTCGTGAGCGCTAAAGTTTCTGTTTTTTACAGCAAGATTAACAAGACTTTCCCAAGTCTTCCCAATGGTTCTACTTGGAACAAACACTAATTAAACACAAAAAACACAACCTAAACAGAGGCTAGATAAATTATTTATTACTAAACAGGAGCAAAAAGTAAGAAATAAAAATAAAATTGGGTTGCCTCCCAACAAGCGCTATCGTTTAACGCCCCTAGCTAGGCATAAAAAGCAAAGATAGATCTAGGTATTGCCATCTTTGGTAGGCAATCCATAAGTGGCTCTCATAATAGATTAATAAGGTAATTTAATTTTCTTTCTAGGAAAGTGTTCCATACCTTTCCTTAACGGAAATTGGAATCTATATTTCCTTCCTTCATATCAATAATTGCACCAACCGTTCTAAGGAAAGGTCTACCAAGAATAATAGGACATGAAGGATTGCAATCTATGTCAAGAACAATAAAATCTATGGGCACATAATTCCTATTTGCAACAATAAGAACATCATTAATTCTTCCCATAGGTTTCTTAATAGTGGAATCCGCAAGGTGCAAGTTTAGAGAGCAATCATCAAAATCACGGAAACCTAACAAATCACACAAAGTCTTTGGAATCGTGGAAACACTAGCACCCAAATCACATAAAGCATAGAATTCATGATCTTTAATCTTAATTTTAATAGTTGGTTCCCACTCATCATAAAGTTTTCTAGGGATAGAAACTTCCAATTCAAGTTTTTCTTCATAAGATTGCATCAAGGCATCAACGATATGTTTAGTGAACACTTTATTTTGACTATAAGCATGAGGAGAATTTAGCACAGATTGCAACAAGGAAATACAATCAATCAAAGAGAAATTTTCATAATTAAATTCCTTGAAATACAAGATAGTGGGTTTAGCAACATCTGGGGTTTTAATTTCTTCGATCCCACTTTCATCAATTTTAGCATCAAGATCTAAAAACTCCGAATTCTTGGAACGTATTCTAGGTAAAGGTGGATCATATTCAGTCCCATCATTATTAAGATTCATATTGCAAAACAAAGATTTAATAGGGGACACATCAATAACTTTTAGATCTTCATCTTTATTTTCATAGGAACTAGAGGAACACGCTCTTATAAAGGCATCTTTTTTAGCATGCATCCTAGGGGTTCTTTCTTTGCACTCATCAATGGAAATTATCATGGCTTTGAGAGACTCATTGATATCATGCTTAGGTGGAATAGATCTAAGTTTCAAAGAATCAACATCAAGAGCAATTCTATCAATGTTCCTAGCCAACTCATCAATCTTAAGCATTTTTTTCTTCAATCAAAGCATTAAAATTCTTTTGCGAAGTAATAAATTCTTTAATATTAGATTCAAAATCAGAGGGCATATTATTATATTAGATTGAAATTTCCTCTATACGCGTTGTTACCAAAATTGTTCCTACCAACAAAATTCACGTCCATAGATTCATTATTATTCTCAATCAAAGTATACAAGGGCATATCATGAGGATCAGAAGAAAAACTTTTATTAGCAAATAATTTCATAAGTTCATCCATCTTTCCACTCAAAACATTAATTTCTTCTATCGCATGCACCTTTTTATTAGTAGATCTTTCAGTATGCCATTGAGAATAATTAACCATAATATTATCTAAGATTTTAGTAGCTTCTCCTAAAGTGATTTCCATAAAAGTGCCTCCCTCGGCCGAATCTAAAAGATTTCTAGAAGCAAAATTCAATCTGGCATAATTTTTTTTGTATAATCATCCACAAATTCAAACCATGAGTAGGGCAATTACGTATCATTAATTTCATCCTCTCCCAAGCCTGTGAAACATGTTCATGATCAAGTTGCTTAAAATTCATAATATCGTTTCTAAGGGAGATGATCTTAGCGGGAGGAAAATACTTAGAGATAAAAGCATCTTTGCACTTATTCCATGAACCAATACTATTTCTCGGCAAAGACAAAAACCAATCTTTAGCATGATCTCTAAGCGAAAAAGGAAATAGCTTCAATTTAACAATATCATTATCCACATCTTTATTCTTTTGCATATCACACAAATCAACGAAGCTATTTACATGGGTAGCGACATCTTCACTAGGAAGGCAGGAAAACGGATCTTTCATGACAAGATTCAGCAAAGCAGTATTAATTTCACAAGATTCAGCATCGGTAAGAGGAGCAATCGGAGTGCTAATAAAATCAATGTTGTTGGTATTGGTAAAGTCACCCAATTTAGTGTTATCTTGAGCCATCGAGACAAGCAGGCAAACAAAAAGCAAACGGGCAAAAAGAGGCAAATAGAGAAAGAGAGGGAGGATAGAGAGAGAGGGCGAATAAAACGGCAAGGGTGAAGTGGGGGAGAGGAAAACGAGAGGGAAATGGCAAATAATGTAATGCGGGATATAGGGATTGTGATGGGTACTTGGTATATTGACTTTTGCGTAGACTCCCCAGCAACGGCGCCAGAAATCCTTCTTGCTACCTCTTGAGCACTGCGTTGGTTTTTCCCCAAAGAGGACGGGATGATGCAGCAGAGTAGCGTAAGTATTTCCCTCGGTTTTTGAGAACCAAGGTATCAATCCAGTAGGAGGCTACGGGCGAGTCCCTCGTACCTGCACAAAACAAATAAATCCTCGCAACCAACGCGATAAGGGGTTGTCAATCCCTACACATCCACTTACGAGAGTGAGATCTGATAGATATGATAAGATAATATTTTTGGTATTTTCATGATAAAGATGCAAAGTAAAATAAAAGCAAAGTAAATAACAAAGTATTGGAAGATTAATATGATGAAGATAGACCCGGGGGCCATAGGTTTCACTAGTGGCTTCTCTTAAGAGCATAAGTATTCTACAGTGGGTGAACAAATTACTATTGAGCAATTGACAGAATTGAGCATAATTATGAGAATATCTAGGCATGATCATGTATATAGGCATCACATCTGAGACAAGTAGACCGACTCCTGCCTGCATCTACTACTATTACTCCACTCATCGACCGCTATCCAGCATGCATCTAGAGTATTAAGTTCATGAAAATAGAGTAACGCCTTAAGCAAGATGACATGATGTAGAGGGATAAACTCATGCAATATGATGAAAACCCCATCTTGTTATCCTCGATGGCAACAATACAATACGTGCCTTGCTGCCCCTACTGTCACTGGGAAAGGACAGCGCAAGATTGAACCCAAAGCTAAGCACTTCTCCCATTGCAAGAAAGATCAATCTAGTAGGCCAAACCAAACTGATAATTCGAAGAGACTTGCAAAGATAACCAATCATACATAAAAGAATTCAGAGAAGATTCAAATATTGTTCATAGATAGACTTGATCATAAACTCACAATTCATCGGTCTCAACAAACACACCGTAAAAAGAAGATTACATCAAATAGATCTCCACAAGAGAGGGGGAGAACATTGTATTGAGATCCAAAAAGAGAGAAGAAGCCATCTAGCTAATAACTATGGACCCATAGGTCTGAGGTAAACTACTCACACTTCATCGGAGGGGCTATGGTGATGATGTAGAAGCCCTCCGTGATCGATGCCCCCTCCGGCGGAGCTCCGGAACAGGCCCCAAGATGGGATCTCGTGGATACAGAAAGTTGTGGCGGTGGAATTAGGGTCTTGGCTCCGTATCTGATCATTTGGAGGTACGTAGGTATATATAGGAGGAAGGAGTACGTGGTGGAGCAACAGGGGGCCCACGAGGGTGGAGAGCGCGCCTGGGGGGGTAGGCGCGCCCCCCTACCTCGTGGCCTCCTCTTTTGTTTCTTGACGTAGGGTCCAAGTCCTCCGGATCATGTTCGGTGATAAAATCACGTTTCCGAATGTTTCATTCCGTTTGGACTCCGTTTGATGTTCCTTTTCTTCAAAACCCTAAAATAGGCAAAAAAACAGCAATTCAGGGCTGGGCCTCCGAATAATAGGTTAGTCCCAAAAATAATATAAAAGTGGATAATAAAGCCCAATAATGTCCAAAATAGTAGATAATATAGCATGGAGCAATCAAAAATTATAGATACGTTGGAGACGTATCAAGCACAAAGAGTATTCTAATAAATCATGATTCATGTGTGTCTCTCTCAAAAGATGTGTACAACAAGGATGATTGTGGCAAGCTAAAAAGCGAAGACTCAAATCATACAAGACGCTCCAAGCAAAACACATATCATATGGTGAATAAAAATATAGCCTCAAGTAAAGTTACCGATAGACGAAGACGAAAGAGGGGATGCCTTCCGGGGCTTCCCCAAGCTTAGGCTCTTGGTTGTCCTTGAATATTACCTTGGGGTGCCTTGGGCATCCCCAAGCTTAGGCTCTTGCCACTCCTTATTCCATAGTCCGTCAAATCCTTACCCAAAACTTGAAAACTTCACAACACAAAACTCAACAGAAAATCTCATAAGCTCCGTTAGTATAAGAAAATAAATCACCACTTTTGGTACTGTTGTGAACTCATTCTTTATTTATATAGGTGTAATATCTACTGTATTCCAACTTTTCCATGGTTCATACTGATACGTCCATTTTGCATCATGCTTTTATATTGATATTTATTGCATTATGGGTTGTTACTACACATTATATCACAATACTTATGCCTTTTCTCTCTTATTTTATAAGGTTTACATGAAGAGGGAGAATGCCGGCAGCTGGAATTCTGGACTGGAAAAGGAGCAAATATTAGAGACATATTCTGCACAACTCCAAAAGTCCTGAAACTTCACGGAGCATGTTTTTGGAATATATAAAAAATATTGGGCGAAGAAAGTACCAGAGGGGGCCACCAGCCAGCAACAAGGGTGGAGGGCGCGCCCTACCCCCTAGGCGCGCCCCCGTCCTTGTGGGCCCCCTGGCAGGCCTCCGATGCCCATCTTTGGCTATATGGTGTGTTTTGACCTGGAAAAATCAGAAGGAAGCTTTCGGGACGAAGCGCCGCCATCTCGAGGCGGAACCTGGGAAGAACCAATCTAGGGCTCCGACGGAGCTATTCTGCCGAGGAAACATCCCTCCGGGAGGGGGAAATCGAAGCCATCGTCATCGCCAATGATCCTCTCATCGAGAGGGAGTCAATAATCAACATCTTTACCAGCACCATCTCCTCTCAAACCCTAGCTCATCTCTTGTATTCGATCTTGGTCCCAAAACCTCAGATTGGTACCTGTGGGTTGCTAGTAGTGTTGATTACTCCTTGTAGTTGATGCTAGTTGGTTTATCCGGTGGAAGATTATATTTTTAGATCCTTCATGATAATTAATGATCATAAATATGCTTTGTGAGTAGTTACGTTTGTCCCTGGGGACATGGGAGAAGTCTTCTTATAAGTAATCATGTGAATTTGGTATTCGTTCGATATTTTGATGAGATGTATGTTGTCTTTCCTCTAGTGGTGTTATGTGAATGTCGACTACATGACACTTCACCATTATTTCGGCCTAGGGGAAGGCATTGGGAAGTAATAAGTAGATGATGGGTTGCTAGAGTGACATAAGTTGAAACCCTAGTTTATGCGTTGCTTCGTAAGGGGCTGATTTGGATCCATATGTTTCATGCTATGGTTAGGTTTACCTTAATTCTTCCTTCGTTGTTGTGGATGCTTGCGAGAGGGGTTAATCATAAGTGGGAGGCTTGTCCAGGAAAGGGCAGCACCCAAGCACCGGTCTACCCACATATCAAATTATCAAAGTAACGAACGTGAATCATATGAGCATGATGAAAACTAACTTGACAACAATTCCCATGTGTCCTCGGGAGCGCTTGCTTTATATAAGAGTTCTTCCAGGCTTGTCCTTTGCAACAAAAAGGATTGGGCCACCTTGCTGCACCTTGTTTACTTTATTTACTTGTTACCCATTACAATTTATCTTATCACAAAACTAACTGTTACCAATAATTTCAGTGCTTGCAGAGAATACCTTGCTGAAAACCACTTGTCATTTCCTTCTGCTCCTCGTTGGGTTCGACACTCTTACTTATTGAAAGGACTACGATATATCGCCTATACTTGTGGGTCATCACATAGCCCCTGATACGAGCCATAGATACATCAAAATAAGCAAACAACACACAGAAAACATAAACTGTCAAAAATAGAATAGTCTGTAGCAATGCAGACATTTCGAATACTTATGTAACTCCAAAAATTCTCAAAAATTGGGACGGTCTAAGAAATTTGTTTATTAATCTTCTTCAGAAAGAATCAGTATTTTATCGTGCTTCTGCCAAAAATGAAAATTGATTTCCCGAGCGCCAAAGTTTCTGTTTTTCAGCAAGATCAAATCAAGTATCACCGTAAGCTATCCCAAAGGTCTTACTTGGCACAAACACTAATTAAAACATAAATCCACATCTAACCAGATGGTAGATGAATTATTTAACGCCAAACAGAACCTAAAAAGTAAAAACAAAAAATAAAAATGGGTTGCCTCCCAACAAGTGCTATTGTTTAACGCCCTTAGCTAGGCATAAAACACGAATAGATCTAGATGTAATCGTTATAATGATAAGGAAAATCTCTAAAACTCATCTCATATTCTCTTCGTTCAACAGAAAGTTTTCTTTGAGGCAAGCAAAAGTAATCAAAGGGCTAAATTTAATAGGATAAGAATCCCCAAGATCGATTTTAGGAGGAATTGATTCCTCCTTTGGCCCTTCATATTGTATGACCAACTCATCATTATAAGCATTCTTTTGACAAAAAGTCATGAGCTTGTGACCAAGAGAAAAGCCCAATCCATTATTTTGTATAGCAAAATTATCATTAAGCTCGGAAATCTTATTAACCAAAACATCGGTATGGACCCTCTTTCTTAAGTTTTCATTATAAGCAACATGATCTAAAGATCGCAAACGCATTATGTCCTCTTGATTAAAGAGAATTCCTTCAATGGGAGGACAACCACCATCTACTTTATAATGCGCGAAAACTTCACTAGCTTCTTTCATAATAAATCTAAACTCATGTGCTAGGAATATAGTGGCAGCGCGCTTAACAGCAAAATGCTCAATAGTAGAAAACTCTAGAAAAATCCTTTGAATGGATGGATGCATGTGAACAAATTGTCTTTCAAGTTCAACTATGATCAAAGATATAGCATCCATGAGACTACTAGTTTTATGAAGAATAGACCCACCCAAAGTGGGAACCGCATCAGACAAGTAAAGAAATCTTGAATAACCCCTTTTCCAATAATATTTCCGCTACCAATGCGATTTTTTTGCGTGCAAGATAGTAGATTCTTCATGAGGATTAAAATTAGCATCAAAGTTTTCCTCATCATTACTACTATCTTTTTCAGTGATAACCTCCCCAATTTTAGACATGGTGGCAGCAAACAAATCTAGCAAACGAGCAACCAAAAGGCAAGTGAAGAAGACGAACGGAAGAGGGGCGAAGAAAAGGCAAATCTTTTCAAAAATCGTTTTAGAAGTAGGGAGAGGAAAACAAGAGGTGAATGGCGAATAATGTAATGCAAACGATGAGAGTTTATGATGGGTACTTGGTATGTCTTGACTTGGTGTAGATCTCCCCGGCAACGGCGCCAGAAATTCTTCCTTCTACTTCTTGAGCTTGCGTTGGTTTTTCCCTTGAAGAGGAAAGGGGGATGCAGCAAAGTAGAGTAAGTTAAGTATTTCCCTCAGTTTTGAGAACCAAGGTATCAATCCAGTAGGAGACAACGAACAAGTCACCGAATACCTGCACAAACAAACACCAACTTGCACCCAACGCGATAAAGGGGTTGTCAATCCCTTCACGGTTATTTGCAAAGTGAGATCTGATAGAAATGGATAAACAGTAAAGTAATATTTTTGATATTTTTGGTTTATGGAATGGAAAGTAAAAGATTGCAAAGGAAATAAATAGGAAACTAAAATAGTAGATCGGAAACTTATATGATGGAAAGGAGACCCGAGGGCCATAGGTTTCACTAGAGGCTTCTCTCAAAATAGAAAATATTACGGTGGGTGAACAAATTACCGCCGAGCAATTGACAGAAAAGTGCAAAGTTATGATGATATCTAAAGCAATGATCATGAATATAGGCATCATGTCCGTATCAAGTAGACCGACTCCTGCCTGCATCTACTATTATTACTCCACACATCGACCGACTCCTGCCTATATCTAGAGTATTAAGTTCATGAAGAACAGAGTAACGCATTAAGTAAGATGACATGATGTACCGGGATAAACTCAAGCAATATGATGAAAACCCCATCTTGTTATCCTCGATGGCAATAATACAATACATCTCGGTTCCCCTTCTGTCACTGGGATCAAGCACCGCAAGATTGAACCCAAAGACAAACACTACTCCTATTGCAAGAAAAACCAATCTAGTTGGCCAAACCAAATTAATAGTTCGAAGAGACGTGCAAAGATATCAAATAATGCATATAAGAATTCAGAGGAGATTCAAATAATATTCATAGATAAGCTGATCATAAATCCACAATTCATCGGATCACGGCAAACACACCGCAAAAAGGTATTGCATCGAATAGGTCTCCAAGAACATCAAGGAGAACATGGTATTGAGAATCAAAGAGAGAGAGAAGAAGCCATCTAGCTACTAGCTATGGACCCGTAGGTCTGTGGTAAACTACTCACGCTTCATCGGAGAGGCAATGGTGTTGATGTAGAATCCCTCCGTGATCGAATCCCCCTCCAGTAGGACGCCGGAAAAGGCCCCTAGATGGGATCTCACGGATACAAAAGGTTGCGGTGGTGGAAAAGTGTTTTCGTGGCTCTCCTGGTTGGTTTGGGAATATTTGAGAATATATAGGCGGAAGAAATAGCTCGATGGAGTCACGAGGGGCCCACAAGGGTGGGGGTGCGCCCTACCCTCCCTGGGCGCGCCCTCCGTCCTTGTGGCTGCCTTGTGGCTTTCCTGACGTGTACTCCAAGTCCTCTGGATGTCTTCTGGTCCAAGAAAAATCATCACGAAAGTTTCATTCCATTTGGATTCCATTTGATATTCCTCTTCTGCGAAACTCTAAAATAAGGAAAAAGCAGGAACTGACACCGGGCTCTAGATTAATAGGTTAGTCCTAAAAATAATATAAAATAGCATAATAATGCAAATAAAACATCCAAAACAGATAATACAATAGCATGGAATAATCAAAAATTGTAGATACATTGGAGACGTATCAATTTACTATCGCACATGATTCATCTCCGTCGCCTTTGCGAACCGTGTGTGTTCATTCACACATGCAAAAGGAAAAAAGAAAACCCTCGCCCACTTCGTCCCCACCCACTCGCCGCGGACTCCTCCGTAACTTTGCACCTCATCAACTTTTATCGCGGCGGCCACCCTAAGCTCGACGGATATTGTCGGCGGGCGGAGGTTGCACTCCAAACGGCATGGGATTTCGTCCCTACCGCTTTCCGCTGCCTATCTGCAGCGACATTCTAGACTCTGGTCGACTGGGGTTTTCTGCGGGATTGGGCCGGGGATTTTTCTCATGGAGAAGTTAATCAACTTAGCAAAATATTCACTCATCTCTTATTGCAGTCCGTCCATCGCTGTTAATCAACCAGCGGAAATCGCCATGGAATCATTTTTGTTCTAGCTGATTCGTGGGTGTTCATTCATGTGTCCATATTGCGAGCACAAATCTGGCAAGTGTGGTCATGACCAGTTGAAAACGAAGTTCTATCTCCCCATTTCGGATGACTTCAGGGAGCGCTCGGTATGTTCAATCTCAACCTACCACGGTCGGCATGGCCTAAATTTGTGAACATATATCGTTTGTTGCTACAATATCTATATATTTGCATCAAATCTTTGTTACAATGTCTATTTTTAATTATATATTTTTATACTTTACTTTCATCTATATATTGATCTATTCTGTCAGTTACTCCCATATTTGCATCTTACTATGTTATTTCAATATATCTAATTTACAACCTTAATTTTCATTTCAAGCAGTACGTCACTTGCTTTGCAAGAACAGGAGTAGAAGGAGATCTTGGGCTTTACTTTGTTGATGACTCCCAGGATGTCATATTGACAACGCAATATGGATTTACAATGACGATTAGCATAAAAATTGATAAAGATGGTCACTCCTATTTTAGTGCGGACCTTTGGAGAAAAATGTCTAAGTGTTATGAACTGAAAGCTGGCAATAAAATTCTAGTGCGTGCACCACAGCCCGGTCTAATTAACATGGATGTTTACTTCCGCAACGTCATCAGCCGATCAAAGTCTGATCAAGGTTAGTGTCCTTTCAACTTTCTCCATGTTGTCATATTACTTAGAAAAATCGGGGTATTTGTTCTGACTAATTGATCATTATTTAAGCAACCAATTGTGATTTCATTTTCGGACTCCGTTCCTAGGCAGTAACAAATTCTATTTACCAATTTATACACACTATATATTCTTCTGCAATGTTCTAAATAAATAATACATTTCCACCTTTTAAGTAGTATATGTCGAATGCATAGTGAACGATCTGTATGTTACTAAGAACACCAAATTTCACTGGAAGGACTTGAAGCATATCATAAACTTTGTTGATAATCTGACAAGATGGCACAATTTATGAACGCTCAATTTTGGATGGGATTAATTATATTTATGGTGCACACATTGAACAAGACCAATTGTGTGCACAACACGCTGATAAAAAGTCTTACTTTAATGTTGATGCTCATAAACTATATATATCTTCAACGATATGTTATAATTGGTTTTTATTATACATTTCAACAGAAATTGCCCGCTGTAGTAGTTCCTGGATCGATTTCCTGGCGTGGTCGAATTACACTTATGCCTGCTAATAACGCCAAAGTGATTGCAAGGTACTGCATTTTCCGCAGAAATATAACCATTCAAATAAACAAGTTCTCGCTTGTCGTGGCAATGCATCCATATTGGAAAATTGAAGAACTATTCTACTCATGCTCTACCAAGGCACAGGAGGGCTCTTCCTTTTCATTGACGAGATGACGAGTCGCCGTGATCAAGCTGCTTCCAGCAGATAGTTGTGGTTGGTGGCCCTCAGCCTCTTAAAAATGTGCTAGCTATTACTATGTTAAGTATGTAGATATGGATCATATGGTTGTTGGCCCTTAGCTGAAGGAAATATGCCCTAGAGGCAATAATAAAGTTATTATTTATTTCCTTATATCATGATAAATGTTTATTATTCATGCTAGAATTGTATTATCCGGAAACATAATACTTGTGTGAATACATAGACAAACTAAACGTCACTAGTGTGCCTCTACTTGACTAGCTCGTTAATCGAAGATGGTTATGTTTCCTAACCATAGACATGTGTTGTCATTTGATTAACGGGATCACATCATTAGGAGAATGATGTGATTGACATGACCCATTCCATTAGCTTAGCACCCGATCGTTTAGTATGTTGCTATTGCTTTCTTCATGACTTATACATGTTCCTATGACTATGAGATTATGCAACTCCCGTTTGCCGGAGGAACACTTTGTGTGCTACCAAACGTCACAACGTAACTGGGTGATTATAAAGGAGCTCTACAGGTGTCTCCAAAGGTACATGTTGGGTTGGCGTATTTCGCGATCTGGATTTGTCACTCCGATTGTCGGAGAGGTATCTCTGGGCCCTCTCGGTAATGCACATCACATAAGCCTTGCAAGCATTGCAACTAATGAGTTAGTTGCGAGATGATGTGTTACGAAACGAGTAAAGAGACTTGCCGGTAACGAGATTGAATTAGGTATTGAGATACCGACGACCGAATCTCGGGCAAGTAACATACCGATGACAAAGGGAACAAAGTATGTTGTTGTGCGGTCTAACCGATAAAAGATCTTCGTAGAATATGTGGGAGCCAATATGAGCATCCAGGTTCCGCTATTGGTTATTGACCGGAGACATGTCTCGGTCATGTCTACATTGTTCTCGAACCAGTAGGGTCCGCACGCTTAACGTTACGATGACAGTTTCATTATGAGTTTATATATTTTGATGCACCAAAGTTTGTTCGGAGTCCCGGATGTGATCACGGACATGACGAGGAGTCTCGAAATGATCGATACATAAATATTGATATATTGGACAACTATAATCGGACACCGGAAGTGTTCCGGGTGATTTCGGAGAAAACCGGAGTGCCGGA
>NC_041380.1:294453072-294476069 GCF_002162155.2 Triticum dicoccoides
CCCCCTCCCCCTCTGGTCCGAATTGGACTAGGAGAGGGGGGCGGCGCCCCCCTTTCCTTCTCCCTCTCCCCCTTCCTTTCCCCCTCCTAGTAGGAGTAGGAAATGTTGGGGAACGTAGCATAAATTCAAAATTTTCCTACGTGTCACCAAGATCTATCTATGTAATCATCTAGCAACGAGGCAGGAGTGGATCTACGTACCCTTGTAGATAGCGCGCGGAAGCGTTCAAGAGAACGGGGTTGATGGAGTCGTACTCGTCGTGATCCAAATCACCGATGATCCTAGCGCCGAACGGACGGCACCTCCGCGTTCAACACACGTACGGAGTAGCAACGTCTCCTCCTTCTTGATCCAGCAAGGGGGAAGGAGAGGTTGATGGAGATCCAGCAGCACGACGGCGTGGTGGTGGAAGTAGCGGGATTCCAACAGGGCTTCGCCAAGCGCTGCGGGAGGAGGGAGATGTGTCATGGGAGGGAGAGGGAGGCGCCAGGGCTTAGGTTTAGTTACCCTCCCTTCCCCCCACTATATATAGGGCCAAGGGAGAGGGGGAGGGCGCAGCCTTGCCCCTTCCTCCAAGGAAGGGTGCGGCCAAGGGGGGGAGGAGTCCATCCTCCCCAAGGCACCTCGGAGGTGCCTTCCCCCTTTAGGACTCTCCCCTCCTCTTGTCCCTTTGGCGCATGGGCCTCTAGGGGCTGGTGCCCTTGGCCCATATAGGCCAAGGCGCACCCCCTACAGCCCATGTGGCCCCCTGGGGCAGGTGGCCCCACCCGGTGGACCCCCGGGACCCTTTCGGTGGTCCCGGTACAATCCCGGTGACCCCGAAACTTGTCCCGATGGCCAAAATAGCACTTCCTATATATAATTCTTTACCTCCGGACCATTCCGGAACTCCTCGTGACGTCCGGGATCTCATCCGGGACTCCGAACAACTTTCGGGTTACCGCATACTAATATCTCTATAACCCTAGCGTCACCGAACCTGAAGTGTGTAGACCCTACGGGTTCGGGAGACATGCAGACATGACCGAGATGACTCTCCGGTCAATAACCAACAGCGGGATCTGGATACCCATGTTGGCTCCCACATGTTCCACGATTATCTCATCGGATGAACCACGATGTCAAGGACTTAATCAATCCCGTATACAATTCCCTTTGTCTATCGGTACGACACTTGCCCGAGATTCGATCGTCGGTATCCCGATACCTTGTTCAATCTCGTTACCGGCAAGTCTCTTTACTCGTTCCATAACACATCATCCCGTGATCAACTCCTTGATCACATTATGCACATTATGATGATGTCCTACCGAGTGGGCCCAGAGATACCTCTCCGTTTACACGGAGTGACAAATCCCAGTCTTGATTCGTGCCAACCCAACAGACACTTTCGGAGATACCCGTAGTGTACCTTTATAGCCACCCAGTTACGTTGTGACGTTTGGCACACCCAAAGCACTCCTACGGTATCCGGGAGTTACACAATCTCATGGTCTAAGCAAATGATACTTGACACTAGAAAAGCTTTAGCATACGAACTACACGATCTTGTGCTATGCTTAGGATTGGGTCTTGTCCATCACATCATTCTCCTAATGATGTGATCCCGTTATCAATGACATCCAATGTCCATGGTTAGGAAAGCGTAACCATCTATTGATCAACGAGCTAGTCAACTAGAGGCTTACTAGGGACATGGTGTTGTCTATGTATCCACACATGTATCTGAGTTTCCTATCAATACAATTCTAGCATGGATAATAAACGATTATCATGAACAAGGAAATATAATAATAATCAATTTATTATTGCCTCTAGGGCATATTTCCAACAGTCTCCCACTTGCACTAGAGTCAATAATCCAGTTCACATCGATATGTGATTAACACTCAAGGTCACATCCCCATGTGACTAACACCCAAAGAGTTTACTAGTGTCACTAAACTAGTTCACATTACCATGTGATTAACACTCGGTGAGTTCTGGGTTTGATCGTGTTATGCTTGTGAGAGATGTTATAGTCAATGGGTCTGAATCTTTCAGATCCGTATGTACTTCACAAATTTCTTATGTCATCTTGTAGATGCAACTACTACGCTACATTTGGAGCTATTCCAAATAACTGTTCTACTATACGAATCCAGTCTACTACTCAGAATAATCTGGATTAGTGTCAAAGTTTGCATCGGCGTAACCCTTTACGACGAACTCTTTTACCACCTCCATAATCGAGAAAATTCCTTAGTCCACTAGTTACGAAGTATAACTTTGACCGTTGTCCTGTGATCCATTCTTGGATCACTCTTGTACCCCTTGACCGACTCATGGCAAGGCACATTTCAGGTGCGATACACAGCATAGCATACTGTAGAGCCTATGTCTTAAGCATAGGGGACGACCTTCGTCCTTTCTCTCTATTCTGTCGTTGTCGAGCTTTAAGTCTTAACTTCATACCTTACAACTCAGGCAAGAACTCCTTCTTTGACTGATCCATCTTGAACACCTTCAATATCATGTCAAGGTATGTGCTCATTTGAAAGTACCATTAAGCGTTTTGATCTATCCTTATAGATCTTGATGCTCAATGTTCAAGTAGCTTAATCCAGGCTTTCCATTGAAAAACACTTTCCAAATAACCCTATATGCTTTCCAGAAATTCTAGTCATTTCTGATCAACAATATGTCAACAACATATACTCATCAGAAATTCTATAGTGCTCCCACTCACTTCTTTGGAAATACAAGTTTCTCATAAACTTTGTATAAACCCAAAATCTTTGATCATCATCAAAGCATACATTCCAACTCCGAGATGCTTACTCCAGTCCTTAGAAGGATTGCTGGAGCTTTGCATACTTATTAGCATCTTTCAGGATTGACAAAACCTTCCGGTTGTATCACATACAACCTTTCCTCAAGAAAATCGTCGAGGAAACAATGTTTTTTGACATCCTATCTGCAAGATTTCATAAATAATGCAGTAATCGCTAATATAATTCCAACAGACTCTTAGCATCGCTATGAGTGAGAAAGTCTCATCGTAGTCAACTCCTTGAACTTGTCGGAAAACATCTTAACGACAAGTCGAGCTTTCTTAATGGTGATACTTACCATCATTGTCCGTCTTCCTTTTAAAATCCATATGTACCTAACAGCCTTACGACCATCAAGTAGTTCTTCCAAAGTCTACACTTTGTTTTCATACATGGATCCTCTCTCGGATTTTATGGCCTTGAGCCATTTATCGGAATCCAGGCCCACCATCGCTTCTCCATAGCTCGTAGGTTCATTGTTGTCTAGCAACATGACTTCCAAGACAGGATTACGTACCACTCTGAAGTAGTACGCATCCTTGTCATCCTACGAGGTTTGGTAGTGACTTGATCTGAAGTTTCATGATCACTATCATAAGCTTCCACTTTAATTGGTGTAGGTGCCACAGGAACAACTTCCTGTGCCCTGCCACACACTAGTTGAAGAGACGGTTCAATAACCCCATCAAGTCTCCACCATCCTCCCACTCAATTCTTTCGAGAGAAACTTTTCCTCGAGAAAGGACCCGATTCCAGAAACAATCCCTTATTGCTTTCGGATCTGAGATAGGAGGTATACCCAATTGTTTTGGGTGTCCTATGAAGATGCATTTATCCGCTTTGGGTTCGAGCTTATCAGCCTGAAACTTTTTCACATAAGCGTCGCAACCCCAAACTTTTAAGAAATGACAGCTTAGGTTTCTCTAAACCATAGTTCATATGGTGTCATCTCATCGGAATTACATGGTGCCCTATTTAAAGTGAATGTGGTTGTCTTTAATGCCTAACCCATAAACTATCGTGGTAATTCGATAAGAGACATCATGGTATGCATCATATCCAATAGGGTGCAGTTATGATGTTCGGACACACCATCACACTATGGTGTTCCAGGCTGTATTAGTTGTGAAATAATTTTCACAATGTCTCAATTCTGTGCCAAACTCGTAATTCAGATATTCATCTCTATGATCATATCATAGATCTTTTATCCTCTTGTCACGACGATCTTTCAACTTCACCCTGAAATTACTTGAACCTTTCAATAATTCAGACTCGTGATTCATCAAGTAAATATACTCAACATCTACTCAAATCATCTGTGAAGTAAGAACATAACAATATCCACTACATGCCTCAGCACTCATTGGACTGCACACATCAAAATGTATTACTTCCAACAAGTTGCTTTCTAGTTCCATTTTACTGAAAACGAGGCTTTCAGTCATCTTGCCCATGTGGTATGATTTGCATGTCTCAAGTGATTCAAAATCAAGTGAGTCCAAACGATCCATCTGTATAGAGTTTCTTCATGCATATCTACCAACAAACATGGTTCGCATGTCTCAATCCTTTCAAAAATGAGTGAGTCCAAAGATCCATCAACATGGAGCTTCTTCATGCGTTTTATACCGATATGACTTAAGTGGCAGTGCCACAAGTAGGTGGTACTATCATTACTATCTTATATCTTTTGGCATGAACATGTGTATCACTATGATCGAGATTCAATGAACCATTCATTTTAGGTGCAAGACCATTGAAGGTATTATTCAAATAAATAGAGTAACCATTATTCTCTTTAAATGAATAATCGTATTGCGATAGACATAATCCAATCATGTCTATGCTCAACGCAAACACCAAATAACAATTATTTAGGTTTTAATACCAATCTCGATGGTAGAGGGAGCGTGCGATGCTTGATCATATCAACCCTGGAAACACTTCCAACACATATCGTCAGCTCACCTTTAGCTAGTCTCCGTTTTATTCCGTACCTTTTATTTCAAGTTACTAACACTTAGCAACCGAACCGGTATCTAATACCCTGGTGCTACTAGGAGTACTAGTAAAGTACACATTAACACAATGTATATCCAATATACTTCTATCGACCTTGCCAGCCTTCTCATCTACCAAGTATCTAGGGTAATTCTGCTCCAGTGGTTGTTCCCCTTATTACAGAAGCACTTAGTCTCGGGTTTGGGTTCAACCTTGGGTCTCTTCACTAGAGCAGCAGCTGAATTGCCGTCTCATGAAGTATCCCTTCTTGCCCTTGCCCTTCTTGAAACTAGTGGTTTCAGCAACCATCAACAATTGATGCTCCTTCTTGATTTCTACTTTGGTGCCAAACATCGCGAATATCTCAAGGATCATCATATATGTCCCTGATATATTATAGTTCATCACGAAGCTCTAGCAGCTTGGTGGTAATGACTTCGGAGAAACATCACTATCTCATCTGGAAGATCAACTCCCACTCGATTCAAATGATTGTTGTACTTAGACAATCTGAGCACAAGCTCAACAATTGAGCTTTTCTCCTTAGTTTGTAGGCTAAGAAAATCGTCGGAGGTCTTATACCTCTTGACGTGGGCACGAGCCTGAAATCCCAATTTCAGCCCTCGAAACATCTCATATGTTTCGCGATGTTTCAAAACCGTCTTTGGTGCCTCAACTCTAAACCGTTTAACTGAACTATCACGCAGTTATCAAAATTTGTATGTCAGATGTTCCCAACATCCACAGACAACGTTCGAGGTTCAGCACACTGAGTGGTGCATTAAGGACATAAGCCTTCTATGAAGCAATGAGGACAATCCTCAGTTTACGGACCTAGTCCGCATAATTGCTACTATCAACTTTCAACTAATTTTTTTTCTCTAGGAACATATCTAAACAGTAGAACTATAGCGCGAGCTACGACATAATCTGCGAAGACCTTTTGACTATGTTCAGGATAATTAAGTTCATCTTATGAACTCCCACTCAGATAGACATCCCTCCAGTCATCTAAGTGATTACATGATCCGAGTCAACTAGGTCGTGTCCGATCATCACGTGAGACGGACTAGTCAACATCGGTGAACATCTTCATGTTGATCGTATCTACCATACGACTCATGCTCGACCTTTCGGTCTCTTGTGTTCCGAGGCCATGTCTGTACACATGCTAGGCTCGTCAAGTCAACCTAAGTGTTTTGCGTGTGTAAATCTGTCTTACACCCGTTGTATGTGAACATTAGAATCTATCACACCCGATCATCACGTGGTGCTTCGAAACAACGAACTGTCGCAACGGTGCATAGTTAGGGGGAACACTTTCTTGAAATTTTAATGAGGGATCATCTTATTTACTACCGTCGTTCTAAGCAAATAAGATGTATAAACATGATAAACATCACATGCAATCAAATAATAGTGACATGATATGGCCAATATCATATAGCTCCTTTGATCTCCATCTTGGGGCTCCATGATCATCTTGTCACCGGCATGACACCATGATCTCCATCATCATGATCTCTATCATCGTGTCTTCATGAAGTTGTCTCATCAACTATTACTTCTACTACTATAGCTAACGGTTAGCAATAAAGTAAAGTAATTACATGACGTTTATGTTGACACGCAGGTCATAAATAAATTAAGACAACTCCTATGGCTCCTGCCGGTTGTCATACTCATCGACATGCAAGTCGTGATTCCTATTACAAGAACATGATCAATCTCATACATCACATATATTATTCATCACATCCTTTTGGCCATATCACATCACATAGCAAACCCTGCAAAAACAAGTTAGACGTCCTCTAATTGTTGTTTGCATGTTTTACGTGGCTGCTATGGGTTTCTAGCAAGAACGTTTCTTACCTACGCAAAAACCACAACGTGATATGCCAATTGCTATTTACCCTTCATAAGGACCCTTTTCATCGAATCCAATCCGACTAAAGTGGGAGAGACAGACACCCGCTAGCCACCTTAATGCAACTAGTGCATGTCAGTCGGTGGAACCAGTCTCACGTAAGAGTACGTGTAAGGTCGGTCCGGGCCGCTTCATCCCACGATGCCGCCGAATCAAGATAAGACTAGTAATGGCAAGCATATTGAACAAAATCAACGCCCACAACTACTTTGTGTTCTACTCGTGCATAGAAACTACGCATAGACCTAGCTCATGATGCCACTGTTGGGGAACGTAGCATAAATTCAAAATTTTCCTACGTGTCACCAAGATCTATCTATGGAGTCATCTAGCAACGAGGGAGGAGTGGATCTACATACCCTTGTAGATAGCATGCGGAAGCGTTCAAGAGAACGGGGTTGATGGAGTCGTACTCGTCGTGATCCAAATCACCGATGATCCTAGCGCCGAACGGACGGCACCTCCGCGTTCAACACACGTACGGAGCAGCGACGTCTCCTCCTTCTTGATCTAGCAAGGGGGAAGGAGAGGTTGATGGAGATCCAGCAGCACGACGGCGTGGTGGTGGAAGTAGCGGGATTCCAACAGGGCTTCGCCAAGCGCTGCGGGAGGAGGAAGATGTGTCATGGGAGGGAGAGGGAGGCGCCAGGGCTTAGGTTTAGTTGCCCTCCCTTCCCCCCACTATATATAGGGACAAGGGAGAGGGTGAGGGCGCAGCCTTGCCGCTTCCTCCAAGGAAGGGTGCAGCCAAGGGGGGGAGGAGTCCATCCTCCCCAAGGCACCTCGGAGGTGCCTTCCCCCTTTAGGACTCTCCCCTCCTCTTGTCCCTTTGGCGCATGGGCCTCTAGGGGCTGGTGCCCTTGGCCCATATAGGCCAAGGCGCACCCCCTACAGCCCATGTGGCCCCCCAGTGCAGGTGGCCCCACCCGGTGGACCCCCGGGACCCTTCCGGTGGTCCCGGTACAATACCGGTGACCCCGAAACTTGTCCCGATGGCCGAAATAGCACTTCCTATATATAATTCTTTACCTACGGACCATTTCGGAACTCCTCGTGACGTCCGGGATCTCATCCGGGACTCCGAACAACTTTCGGGTTACCGCATACTAATATCTCTATAACCCTAGCATCACCGAACCTTAAGTGTGTAGACCCTACGGGTTCGGGAGACATGCAGACATGACCGAGATGACTCTCCGGTCAATAACCAATAGCGGGATCTGGATACCCATGTTGGCTCCCACATGTTCCACGATGATCTCATCGGATGAACCACGATGTCAAGGACTTAATCAATCCCGTATACAATTCCCTTTGTCTATCGGTACGACACTTGCCCGAGATTCGATCGTCGGTATCCCGATACCTTGTTCAATCTCGTTACCGGCAAGTCTCTTTACTCGTTCCGTAACACATCATCCCGTGATCAACTCCTTGATCACATTGTGCACATTATGATGATGTCCTACCGAGTGGGCCCAAAGATACCTCTCCGTTTACACGGAGTGACAAATCCCAGTCTTGATTCGTGCCAACCCAACAAACACTTTAGGAGATACCCGTAGTGTACCTTTATAGCCACCCAGTTACGTTGTGACGTCTGGCACACCCAAAGCACTCCTACGGTATCCGGGAGTTGCACAATCTCATGGTCTAAGGAAATGATACTTGACATTAGAAAAGCTTTAGCATACGAACTACACGATCTTGTGCTATGCTTAGGATTGGGTCTTGTCCATCACATCATTCTCCTAACGATGTGATCCCGTTATCAATGACATCCAATGTGCATGGTTAGGAAACCGTAACCATCTATTGATCAACGAGCTAGTCAACTAGAGGCTTACTAGGGACATGGTGTTGTCTATGTATCCACACATGTATCTGAGTTTCCTATCAATACAATTCTAGCATGGATAATAAACGATTATCATGAACAAGGAAATATAATAATAATCAATTTATTATTGCCTCTAGGGCATATTTCCAACAGGAAAGAGGGGAGTCCTACTCCTACTAGGAGGAGGAGGACTCCTCCTTGGCGCGCCCAAGGGCCGGCCGGCCTCCCCCCTTGCTCCATTATATACGGGGGCAGGGGGGCACCTCTAGACACACAAGTTGATCTTCAAGATCATTCTCTTAGCCATGTGCGGTGCTCCCCTCCACCATAGTCCTCGATAATATTGTAGTGGTGCTTAGGCGAAGCCCTGCAACAGTAGAACATCAAGATCGTCACCACGCCATCGTGCTGACGGAACTCTTCCCCGACACTTTGCTGGATCGGAGTCCGGGGATCGTCATCGAGCTAAACGTGTGCTGGAACTCGGAGGTGCCGTAGTTTCGGTGCTTGATCGGTCGGGCCGTGAAGACGTACGACTACATCAACCGTGTTGTCATAACGCTTCCGCTGTCGGTCTACGAGGGTACGTAGACTACACTCTCCCCTCTCGTTGCTATGCATCACCATGATCTTGCGTGTGTGTAGGAACTTTTTTGAAATTACTACGTTACCCAACAGTGGCATCCGAGCCTGGTTTTATGTGTTGATGTTGTGCACGAGTAGAACACAAGTGAGTTGTGGGCGATATAAGTCATACTGCTTACCAGCATGTCATACTTTGGTTCGGCGGTATTGTTGAATGAAGCGGCCCGGACCGACATTACGCGTACGCTTACGCGAGATTGGTTCTACCGACGTGCTTTGCACACAGGTGGCTGGCGGGTGTCAGTTTCTGCAACTTTAGTTGAACTGAGTGTGGCTATGCCCGGTCCTTGCGAAGGTTAAAACAACACCAACTTGACAAACTATCGTTGTGGTTTTTGATGCATAGGTAAGATTGGTTCTTGCTTAAGCCCGTAGCAGCCACGTAAAACTTGCAACAAGCAAAGTAGACGACGTCTAACTTGTTTTTGCAGGGCATGTTGTGATGTGATATGGTCAAGACATGATGCTAAATTTTATTGTATGAGATGATCATGTTTTGTAACCGAGTTATCGGCAACTGGCAGGAGCCATATGGTTGTCGCTTTATTGTATGCAATGCAATCGCCCTGTAATGCTTTACTTTATCACTAAGCGGTAGCGATAGTCGTAGAAGCATAAGATTGGCGAGACGACAACGATGCTACGATGGAGATCAAGGTATCGCACCGGTGACGATGGTGATCATGACGGTGCTTCGAAGATGGAGATTGTAAGCACAAGATGATGATGGCCATATCATATCACTTATATTGATTGCATGTGATGTTTATCTTTTATGCATCTTATCTTGCTTTGATTGACGGTAGCATTTTAAGATGATCTCTCACTAATTATCAAGAAGTGTTCTCCCTGAGTATGCATTGTTGCGAAAGTTCTTCGTGCTGAGACACCACGTGATGATCGGGTGTGATAGGCTCTACGTTCAAATACAACGGGTGCAAAACAGTTGCACACGCGGAATACTCAGGTTATACTTGACGAGCCAAGCATATACAGATATGGCCTCGGAACACGGAGACCGAAAGGTTGAGCTTGAATCATATAGTAGATATGATCAACATAGTGATGTTCACCAATGAAACTACTCCATCTCACGTGATGATCTGACATGGTTTAGTTGATTTGGATCACGTGATCACTTAGAGGATTAGAGGGATGTCTATCTAAGTGGGAGTTCTTTAGTAATATGATTAATTGAACTTAAATTTATCATGAACTTAGTACCTGATAGTATCTTGCTTGTTTATGTTTGATTGTAGATAGATGGCCCGTGTTGTTGTTCCGTTGAATTTTAATGCGTTCCTTGAGAAAGCAAAGTTGAAAGATGATGGTAGCAATTACATGGACTGGGTCCGTAACTTGAGGATTATCCTCATTGCTGCACAGAAGAATTACGTCCTGGAAGCACCGCTGGGTGCCAGGCCTGCTGCTGGAGCAACACCAGATGTTATGAACGTCTGGCAGAGCAAAGCTGATGACTACTCAATAGTTCAGTGTGCCATGCTTTACGGCTTAGAATCGGGACTTCAACGACGTTTTGAATGTCATGGAGCATATGAGATGTTCCAGGAGTTGAAGTTAATATTTCAAGCAAATGCCAGGATTGAGAGATATGAAGTCTCCAATAAGTTCTATAGCTGCAAGATGGAGGAGAACAGTTCTGTCAGTGAGCATATACTCAAAATGTCTGGGTATAATAATCACTTGATTCAATTGGGAGTTAATCTTCCAGATGATTGCGTCATTGACAGAATTCTCCAATCACTTCCACCTAGCTACAAGAGCTTCGTGATGAACTATAATATGCAAGGGATGGTTAAGACAATTCCTGAGCTCTTCGCAATGCTGAAAGCTGCGGAGGTAGAAATCAAGAAGGAGCATCAAGTGTTGATGGTCAACAAGACCACTGGTTTCAAGAAAAAGGGCAAAGGGAAGAATAAGGGGAACTTCAAAAAGAACAGCAAGCAAGTTGCTGCTCAGGAGAAGAAACCCAAACCCAAATCTGGACCTAAGCCTGAAACTGAGTGCTTCTACTGCAAGCAGACTGGTCACTGGAAGCGGAACCGCCCCAAGTATTTGGCGGATAAGAAGGATGGCAAGGTGAACAAAGGTATATATGATATACATGTTATTGATGTGTACCTTACTAATGCTCGCAGTAGCACCTAGGTATTTGATACTGGTTCTGTTGCTAATATTTGCAACTTGAAACAGGGACTACGGATTAAGCGAAGATTGGCTAAGGACGAGGTGACGATGCGTGTGGGAAATGATTCCAAAGTCGATGTTATCGCGGTCGGCACGCTACCTCTACATCTACCTTCGGGATTAGTATTAGACCTAAATAATTGTTATTTGGTGCCAGCGTTGAGCATGAACATTATATCTGGATCTTGTTTGATGCGAGACGGTTATTCATTTAAATCAGAGAATAATGGTTGTTCTATTTATATGAGTAATATCTTTTATGGTCATGCACCCTTGAAGAGTGTTCTATTCTTATTAAATCTCGATAGTAGTGACACACGTATTCATAATGTTGAAGCCAAAAGATGCAGAGTTGATAATGATAGTGCAACTTATTTGTGGCACTGCCGTTTAGGTCATATCGGTGTAAAGCGCATGAAGAAACTCCATACTGATGGACTTTTGGAACCACTTGATTATGAATCACTTGGTACTTGCGAACCGTGCCTTATGGGCAAGATGACCAAAACACCGTTCTCCGGTACTATGGAGAGAGCAACAGATTTGTTGGAAATCATACATACAGATGTATGTGATCCGATGAATGTTGAGGCTCATGGCGGATATCGTTATTTTCTCACCTTCACAGATGACTTAAGCAGATATGGGTATATCTACTTAATGAAACATAAGTCTGAAACATTTGAAAAGTTCAAAGAATTTCAGAGTGAAGTTGAAAATCATCGTAACAAGAAAATAAAATTCCTACGATCTGATCGTGGAGGAGAACATTTGAGTTACGAGTTTGGTGTACATTTGAAACAATGCAGAATAGTTTTGCAACTCACGCCACCCGGAACACCACAGCGTAATGGTGTGTCCGAACGTCGTAATCGTACTTTACTAGATATGGTGCAATCTATGATGTCTCTTACTGATTTACCTCTATCGTTTTGGGGTTATGCTTTAGAGACGACCGCATTCACGTTAAATAGGGCACCATCAAAATCCATTGAGACGACGCCTTATGAACTGTGGTTTGGCAAGAAACCAAAGTTGTCGTTTCTGAAAGTTTGGGGCTGCGATGCTTATGTGAAAAAGCTTCAACCTGATAAGCTCGAACCCAAATCAGAGAAATGTGTCTTCATAGGATATCCAAAAGAAACTATTAGATACACCTTCTATCATAGATCCGGAGGCAAGACTTTTGTTGCTAAATTCAGAAACTTTCTAGAGAAGGAGTTTCTCTCGAAAGAAGTGAGTGGGAGGAAAGTAGAACTTGATGAGGTAACTGTACCTGCTCCCTTATTGGAAAGTAGTACATCACAGAAACCGGTTTCTGTGACACCTACACCAATTAGTGAGGAAGCTAATGATGATGATCATGAAACTTCAAAACAAGTTACTACTGAACCTCGTAGATCAACTAGAGTAAGATCCGCACCAGAGTGGTACGTTAATCCTGTTCTGGAAGTCATGCTACTAGATCATGATGAACCTACGAACTATGAAGAAGCGATGGTGAGCCCAGATTCCGCAAAATGGCTTAAAGCCATGAAATCTGAGATGGGATCCATGTATGAGAACAAAGTATGGACTTTGGTTCACTTGCCCAAAGATCGGCAAGCAATTGAGAATAAATGGATCTTCAAGAAGAATACTGACGCTGACGGTAATGTTACTGTCTACAAAGCTCGACTTGTCGCAAAAGGTTTTCGACAAGTTTAAGGGATTGACTACGATGAGACCTTCTCACCCGTAGCGATGCTTAAGTCTGTCCGAATCATGTTAGCAATTGCCGCATTTTATGATTATGAAATGTGGCAGATGGATGTCAAAACTGCATTCCTGAATGGATTTCTGGAAGAAGAGTTGTATATGATGCAGCCGGAAGGTTTTGTCGATCCAAAGGGAGCTAACAAAGTGTGCAAGCTCCAGCGATCCATTTATGGACTAGTGCAAGCCTCTCAGAGTTGGAATAAACGCTTTGATAATGTGATCAAAGCATTTGGCTTTGTACAGACTTTTGGAGAAGCCTGTATTTACAAGAAAGTGAGTGGGAGCTCTGTAGCATTTCTGATATTATATGTAGATGACATATTACTAATCGAAAATGATATAGAATTTCTTAATAGCATAAAGGGATACTTGAATAAGAGTTTTTCAATGAAAGACCTTGGTGAAGCTGCTTACATATTGGGCATTAAGATCTATAGAGATAGATCAAGACGCTTAATTGGACTTTCACAAAGCACATACCTTGACAAACTTTTGAAGAAGTTCAAAATGGATCAAGCAAAGAAAGGATTCTTGCCTGTGTTACAAGGTGTGAAATTGAGTAAGACTCAATGCCCAACCACTGCAGAAGATAGAGAGAAAATGAAAAATGTTCCCTATGCTTCAGCCATAGGCTCTATCATGTATGCAATGTTGTGTACTAGACCTAATGTATGTCTTGCTATAAGTCTAGCAGGGAGGTACCAAAGTAATCCAGGAGTGAATCACTGGACATCGTTCAAGAACATCCTAAAATACCTGAAAAGGACTAACGATATGTTTCTCGTATATGGAGGTGACAAAAAGCTCATCGTAAATGGTTACGTTGATGCAAGCTTTGACACTGATCCGGACGATTCTAAATCACAAACCGGATACGTGTTTACATTGAACGGTGGAGCTGTCAGTTGGTGCAATTCTAAACAAAGCATTGTGGCGGGATCTACATGTGAAGCGGAGTACATAGCTGCTTCAGAAGCAGCAAACGAAGGAGTCTGGATGAAGGAGTTCATATCCGATCTAGGTGTCATACCTAGTGCATCGGGTACAATGAAAATCTTTTGTGACAATACTGGTGCAATTGCCTTGGCAAAGGAATCCAGATTTCACAAGAGAACCAAACACATCAAGAGACGCTTCAATTCCATCCGGGATCTAGTCCAGGTGGGAGACATAGAGATTTGCAAGATACATATGGATCTGAATGTAGCAGACCCGTTGACTAAGCCTCTTCCACGAGCAAAACATGATCAGCACCAAAGCTCCATGGGTGTTAGAATCATTACTGTGTAATCTAGATTATTGACTCTAGTGCAAGTGGGAGACTGAAGGAAATATGCCCTAGAGGCAATAATAAAGTTATTATTTATTTCCTTATATCATGATAAATGTTTATTATTCATGCTAGAATTGTATTATCCGGAAACATAATACTTGTGTGAATACGTAGACAAACTAAACGTCACTAGTGTGCCTCTACTTGACTAGCTCGTTAATCGAAGATGGTCATGTTTCCTAACCATAGACATGTGTTGTCATTTGATTAACAGGATCACATCATTAGGAGAATGATGTGATTGACATGACCCATTCCATTAGCTTAGCACCCGATCGTTTAGTATGTTGCTATTACTTTCTTCATGACTTATACATGTTCCTATGACTATGAGATCATGCAACTCCCGTTTGCCGGAGGAACACTTTGTGTGCTACCAAACGTCACAACGTAACTGGGTGATTATAAAGGAGCTCTACAGGTGTCTCTAAAGGTACATGTTGGGTTGGCGTATTTCGAGATTAGTATTTGTCACTCCGATTGTCGGAGAGGTATCTCTGGGCCCTCTCGGTAATGCACATCACATAAGCCTTGCAAGCATTGCAACTAATGAGTTAGTTGCGAGATGATGTATTACGAAACGAGTAAAGAGACTTGCCGGTAACGATATTGAACTAGGTATTGAGATACCGACGATCGAATCTCGGGCAAGTAACATACCGATGACAAAGGGAACAAAGTATGTTGTTGTGCGGTCTGACCGATAAAAGATCTTTGTAGAATATGTGGGAGCCAATATGAGCATCCAGGTTCCGCTATTGGTTATTGACCGGAGACATGTCTCGGTCATGTCTACATTGTTCTCGAACCCGTAGGGTCCGCACGCTTAACGTTACGATGATAGTTTCATTATGAGTTTATATATTTTGATGTACCGAAGTTTGTTCGGAGTCCCAGATGTGATCACGGACATGACGAGGAGTCTCGAAATGATCGAGACATAAAGATTGATATATTAGACGGCTATATTCGGACACCGGAAGTGTTCCGGGTGATTTCGGAGAAAACCGGAGTGCCGGAGGGTTACCGGAACCCCCCGGAAGAAGTAACGGGCTTTATGGGCCCTAGTGGAGAGAGAGAGAGGGGTGGCCAGGGTGAGCGGCGCGCCCCCTCCCCCTCTGGTCCGAATTGGACTAGGAGAGGGGGGGTGGCGCCCTCCTTTCCTTCTCCCTCTCCCCCTTCCTTTCCCCCTCCTAGTAGGAGTAGGAAAGAGGGGAGTCCTATTCCTACTAGGAGGAGGACTCCTCCTCCTTGGCGCGCCCAAGGGCCGGCCGACCTTCCCCCTTGCTCCTTTATATACGAGGGCAGGGGGGCACCTCTAGACACACAAGTTGATCTTCAAGATCGTTCTCTTAGCCGTGTGCGGTGCCCCCCTCCACCATAGTCCTCGGTAATATTGTAGTGGTGCTTAGGCGAAGCCCTGCAACAGTAGAACATCAAGATCGTCACCACGCCGTCGTGCTGACGAAACTCTTCCCCGACACTTTGCTGGATAGGAGTCCCGGGAACGTCATCGAGCTGAACGTGTGCTAGAACTCGGAGGTGCCGTAGTTTCGGTGCTTGATCGGTCGGGCCGTGAAGACGTACGACTACATCAACCGCGTTGTCATAACGCTTCCACTGTCGGTCTATGAGGGGACATAGACTACACTCTCCCCTCTCGTTGCTATGCATCACCATGATCTTGCGTGTGCGTAGGATTTTTTTTGAAATTACTACGTTACCCAACATTAGCCTCTTAAAATGTGATAGTTGTTTCTATGTTAAGTATGTAGATATGGACCATATGGGTATCAAAATCGTGTTACGAAGATCATCCTTATGTCGAATAGTGTAACCACTATATATATGTTACTCAAATGTTGTTACTCAAGTTCTTAAATTTTCATGGAAAGTATTAGTATCATACACAGTTCATGGAGTTTAAGCGTGTGCCCGATGTCCAGAAGGCATTTGCATATTAACTGTCCACATTGTAAATTCACACACATGTTAACATAAGGAAACATATGTGTAACTTACTAATCATCGCACACGAGTACTCGCAGACGCATCGTGTGCGATACTCCTAGCCACCGTAAGCAACTAGTTTGCATTTTTCAAAGTTTTTTGTACACATAGAATCGCACACGAACTAACTATATTAACCGTCGGTGTTGTAATTTCTCATCGCAAACAGTTTAACCGAGTCGACTGTTTGCCACGTATCACACACATCTTGTTTACACGACTCATTTATGTTCTTTTGGCTCATCGCAAACAGTTCATCCATGTGAACCGTATGCCGCATATCACACACATCTTGTTAAGTTAACCAATTTCTGTTGTGTTCCCTAATTGAAAACAGTTCATCCGAGTGAACTATATGCCGTATATCACACACCTTGATTTGGCTAATCATTTATGTTGCACTCCCTAATAGCAGACAGTTCATCGAAGCGAACTGTATGCCGTATATCGCACACACATTGATATGGCTATCCGTTTTTGTTATTCTATCTCATCGCAAATAGTTTAAATGGATTAACCGTGTGCCCTGCATCACACACGTAACTAAAATCTGAACCGTGTTTGATGGCTCCGCCATCGCAAACGTTTTGCATATTTTTTGACGGTTTTTACACCATCGTTTGCGATTAATGCATCACATACACTTTTGTCAAAAGGGTCTCTAATCGTAGTGTCGCGTTAGCAGCATTCTGCAGTAGTGACCGGTCGTCTCGTCGTACGCTCCAAGTCTTCTGGGTCCACCTGATTGTAGGGCCATGGGCCGGGTTAATCAGCCCATGGCATAACTGACCTAGGGGCCCTCCGGGCCGGACTACTCAGGCCAGCTTCCGGCCAGGCGATACATCCCTGGGTCATAACACCGTCAATATGTGAAGACAAATTCTAATCCTAGAAGCAAGAAACATAAAATTTTCACATAGGCACAAGAAGCAGCAAGGAAGGATACAGAGAGAGCATTTGGAGTGTTGCAAGCCGGGTTGCAATTGTTTGAGATCATGCACATTTAACAACGATGCATTGCAAAGATCATGACATGTTGTGTGATTCTATACAATATGATCATCAAGAATGAGAGAGATACATCAAACCCCATCGAGTATGAAAATATTGGCACAACAGCAAGGCCTCACAAAGACACAAACCACATTCAAGCATTGTTTGAGGTCTATCACAAGATTGAAGTCAAGACGTCACATGATCAAGTGCATGGAGATCTCACTAAGCATCAATGACAACTAGCTGGTGATGATGTGTGTATATTTATTTAATTCATTTATTTTCATTTGAGCAATTATTCCATTAGATTATTTGTTGCATTTTGATTTTTCTTATCCGAATTAATGTTGTAACTGTTGAATTGATGAAATGTTGATTTTTGTGTACTTTGTTTTTTATCTATTATCTCATAGACCCAAAGCATCTAGCTCAATTTCAAATATGAAGTTGCTTACCACACATCCCATCTGGTGATGTCAAGAAAAAAATATAAATTATAAAGGCTACATATGATGACACGTTTTAAAAAAATCAACGAACGCCGCAAATCAACCAAAGTTCAAGTCCTAGACTTGACATTGGTGCTCGCATTTTTTTGGATTTATTTTAGGCCTTCCGGCGATGTGCGTTCAGTGAGAGGAGACGTTCTTGTCGACTCAACTATGATGACTTCGTTAATCTTAAGATGATGTGTCGGTTGAGTCTCTTGAAGGTGCTCATAGGGGTAGGATATGCGTGCATGCGATCATAGAAATGAGTGTATGCACATGTGTATGTACGAACGTTTGCGTCTGTACCATGTTAAAATAAATAAATTAATGAACGCCTCCTCTCATCTAAAATGAAAATAAAATCCATACTGTATTATGTTAACATAAATTAATGGGCAGCGCTGGGCGCCGGTACGCCGGCCGAAAGTTTCGGCCGGTCTGCCCCCAATCGCCCGATCTGGCTGCGCGAGACCTTCAGATTGTAGCTCCTATTCTATTTTTTTCTTACCTTATCCTCGTCTCCAGCACATAGAGAGAGGAGCGAGCCAGTCAAGGCCGCCATGGATGCGCGACCATGAAGCCCGCGCTTGCCGCTTTGGCACCGCCCATGCTCGTCGCCCCGGCCATGGCGCTGCCCGCGCTCGTTGCAGGTCCCCATCCTCGCCGGCAGTCCTCGTTGCCGGTCCCGCGTTCGTCCTTGGCCTCGTGCTTGCCGGCAACCCGCGCTCGCCGCCGTATCCTTGGCCGCCCATGCTCGTTCTTTGACCTCGTGCTCGGTGTCGCATCCTTGGCTGCCCGCGCTTATCGGCCATGGCAACTCTGGTGCCGGTCGTAGCAAAAACGAACAATGGTTGTAGCAATTCTTCGTCGTTGCCGCCGTCGATGCTCGCGACTCCGCCATGGATGGATGTAGCAAAATCCTACGCCAGTAGTAGCAAAATCCGAGGACGGTTGCAACAAAAAAAGGCACCACCATAATACGTCGCAGCTCCGCCGTGATAAGATGTAGCAAATTCTGTCGCCGGTAGTAGCAAAATTTGGCGACGGTTGTAGCAAAAACTCGGTTGTTTCCAGCAAAGTTCTTGTCCTCGGTTGCCTCATTAATTTGCTTCCCATCGCCGCCATTGACTTGGGGGTTGCAACTTTTCTTCACAACGGTTCGAGCACCTTCAACGGGGGGCTGTAGCTTTTCTGCGGGGGTCAAAGCTTTCAGCCGGTCGAAGCTGTCCACAGAAGCAGGTTGAAGCTTTTTCAAACTACGGTTGGAGGCTTCATATGAATGAATGTAGCTTTTTTCGGTGTATGTTGAAACTTTATATGTCGCAGGTTGAAGCTTTCGATCAAAGGGTTGTAGCTTTTTGGGTAGTCGGTTGCAGCATCAATGGAGGAGCAAAAAAATGCTTCCAAGTTTGTTTTGGGAGGACATGGTGCATCGGTGGGGGGAGGAGGTCGCGCCGCCGTGGTTGTAGCATCTCTAGTGGACTGTTCCAGCGTACGGAAATTGTGAGCAGCAGCTCGCAGACGGCATGTCCATGACAACTTCCCAAGTCCGGTTCGCCGGGGCAGAAGGAATCTGCAAGTCGGAGCAGTGGAAAGAGTGTTTATGGGGAGATGGAGACTTACATGGGACTGGGGCTAGCCGGCAGCTGGATCTGAACGAGGAAGACGAGGAGCGCCTGAGAGAGGGAGGGGGGGTCGAGAGGAAGAAGATGAGCGCTGAGCGAGAGAAGAGGATCGGGTGGGGTCGGGCGAGCAGGTGGGCCAGCTGTCGCACGAGGCCCACACCCTGTACTCGCCGCGTGCGACCGGCCGAAACTTCGGCCGGTCTGCCGGCCACAAACATTTACCTAAATTAATTAATGAGCGCCTTCCGCTCATCTAAAAAAAAAAGTAAAAAAAATGGAACGCCTATTGTCGACTCGGCTAGAGTTGCTCCTAGCTCGAGCCCATCATTAACCGTCGGGCAGGGACAGACCGAGCTCGAAACCCTCTTCCGCCGCTCTGCCTAAACCCCACCGCCGAAATGCTCCTTCGCTCGCTCCTCCGCCGCGGCGCCGCCGCGGTTTCGGCCGGCGGCGGCCGCGCTCCCGCCGCGCGCCCGGACCCGCCCGCTTCCCTAGCTTCCCTCCTCCTGGTCTCCCGCTCCTACGCGAAGGCCAAGGGTGGGGGCAAGCCGGCGGCGTCCACTAGTAACCGTGGCAAGGTCCGTGTCAAGGATCCCAAAGGCGTGGCGTCCGAGGACGCATCCGCTTCAGGGGAATCCGCCGCATCCGCTGGCGGGGCAGACGAGATCGACGCCGAGTTCGAGATGCCCACCGATCCGCTGCCCCCGACCTACGACCCGGCGCTCGACGTCGGGCCCGGCGGTCGGCCGCTCTTCGCCTTCACCGACACCTTTGCGTCCTTCTCCCACCGCGGCGCCAATGCCTACGTCGATTTCACGTACGCACCCGTCCTTTTCCCTTGTCCACTGTCGTCTCGATTGGATCCGAATGCGGTGATGCGCGTGGTTATGTTAGATGTATTCGTTTTGTTTGTCAAGTTCGGATATCGGCTCTCATTCTCGTGGCAATTTTGGTGCTACTTACACCAAATAAAATGAAGTTTAATACTAGATGCCGTTGGTTAAATTGTGATACTAAAGTTTGTACTGATAAGGAAAATATAGCAGGGGACTTTGTAAGCATATCGATGTGACTAGGTATAAGGCTGTATACCCTGCATTTTTTTTCTATTTGTGTTGCTTCATCTCTAATCTAATGGTGAAGTATGTATGTGTTCTGCTGCCATTTAGACTTTCCCTTGGTTTAGTAATGTTCAAAGGTTGATGCCATGGTCACAAGCGTAGCAGTCTCATTCAACGTGATGATTTCCCCAATTGAACTATGTTGCTGATCGTCTAAACATGTGTATTTGTTTAATGCAACAGTTCCTTGTATCAACTTTAGGCCTCCTTTGGTTTGGAGGAATTTTGTAGGATTTTCATAGGATAGGATTTCTATAGGAAAAATTCCTTCAGAGCTCTTTGGTTTGTAGGAATGAAATCCTATTCCTATGGAGGAATTCTTCCTATCCTCCACATTTCATAGGAAAACAAACATTAGCCTAGACTCAATGGAAAAAATCCTATGGTGTGAATCAAAGGGCATCTCTTTTTCTATTCCTATTTATAGGATTTGAGATGCATGTCATCTCATTTCCTATGACTTTCCTATTCCTATGATTTTCCAATCCTATGAACCAAAGGAGGCCTAGTATTTTTAGTCTTCTTCTGCAGCATCTTTTTCCTGCAATAATTTATTATACCTGTTGCACTGTTTATTTCATCTGATGCAAGCGATTGTTTACTATCATGCCTGCAATAGAAGGTCAATTATTGGACATGTAGGATCTGAGATGCTAATTATGATTATGGTCGAGTTCTCAGGTGTTAGTTGAGAACCCTTTTTGGGATATTAAGTATTTCTTTTCTGTCCGTTGTTTCAGTTTGGATGAATGGAAAGCCATGCTACCAGAGGGATTGCCAGCAGGGATGATGAAGGAGTTTCAAGACACGAGGCGGTGCGCTGTGATGGTGAGGGAAAGCTTCCTAGACCTGCGGGATAACTTCCGGAGAATTGTTGATCCGGCCATTACAGCCAAACGCAAAGGTGCGCCTGTACTTCTGTGATGTCATGTTACAGTGGCATATGCAATACTTGTAGTTTGCCTTGTCAAGTCTTAATATTTCTTAGATGAACAACGGCAGTATTTATTGGTTTATTTGCATCCTACAGTAATATTGTCATTGATTGCGCTATCACACTATTCATTTGTGTTGCCTTAGTTATTTCATTTGTGTTCCCTTGGTGAATTGACATACCCCTAACTGCCCGTTATTCGTCGATGATATTCATGTAAGGTAGTTCGAAACTAAAATATATTTTATTACGATCTTTGAGTGTCTATTTCTTTAATAGCTATAATATCAAGAAGTGAAAAAGAGCAATTGAGATCAGGTTACTTATCTGCAGAGTTCTTCTTTTTTCCAGCCATGCTGTAGATTCTTTTCTACTGACTGCACATTATCATTATCAAGACATCCAATTTGAAATAATTATGTAGGAACATGTTCCCTCTAACATTATACCCTGGATTATTAGGTTATGAACTGGCCCTAATCTTCTTCCTTTTTGTATCTGTCCTCAGAGACCAAAAGACAAATTATCTTGGATGGCCCTCGGAGTTGTGGTAAAAGCATTGCACTTGCGATGCTTGTGCACTGGGCCCGTACTGAGGGATGGCTGGTGTTCTATGTTCCCCAAGGGAAGGATTGGACTCATGGAGGATTTTTCTATAGAAATACCTACAGTGATCTTTTTGATACTCCTGTACAGGCTGGAAAGGTTTTGCAGGTGCTAATGTCTACATGATGTCTGTATTTTGCTTTTTCCTCGGTATTTACGAAATTGCTTTATTGCAATCATTATGTTCTGTTACATCTTTCTTGTTATTTCATCTGTTCTGTCTCAGCACCCAATTATTTTGCTAGCTTGAGCTGGTTCACCATTCATAATGTATTAAGCACCTAATGCAGCACAAGTCATATACCACTTTGCATTGGTCGGTGGTCAGGGCGTATTCATTAACATCTAAACATTTACTATTATCCTTTGCAACTGGCAGAGATGTAGTATGCTTTCTTTCTTATTTAAAATTTTCTAAGTGCATTTGTGAAGAAGATTCAAAATTTAAGTATACCATAAGATTGCTTCTACATTTTGTTTGTAATTTGATACTTACTTTAAGTATTTGTTAATCATGCTTTACAACAACAACAACAACAACAACTAAGCCTTTTGTCACAAACAAGTTGTTAATGCTTCGTTTTTATTAAAATTAGTTGGATGGCATCTATTGTCAATGTTCCAGGGTGTGCAATGCTGCGCACATTGCGTCTACTTAATCTGTATGTGCAATACTGCTACAA
>NC_041380.1:294476423-294525067 GCF_002162155.2 Triticum dicoccoides
ATCTTGTATAACTAAATAGGTGATCCCCACTAACCTATTTCTCTCAACATGCAACAATGCCACCTCAATATGCATGGGGGAAAAGCCCACCTCAGCATGCAACTATGCATGGGAAAATGCTCAAATGTTTCAATTCTGTTATGCTACTTATATTCAATTATACAATAGTCATACATTTTCAGTTCAGTTCTTATACTCCCTTGGATCCATATTACTTGTCGCTCAAACGGATGTATCTAGCACTGAAATACGTCTAGATACATCCATTTGGGCGACCAGTAATATGGATCGGAGGGAGTATTATTATTATTTCAAATGTTCATGTTCATATAAGATATAACCAAATCTCATCGAAATATATTGCAAGCAATTCCTGCAGCAATGCGTGGGGTATCATCTAGTTATTTTAATTAGGTGAACGCAATATCTTGTTGATGATTACTCACATACAATACATAACTAGGAACACACTACTATAACTAGCTGGCTGGGTCAATAATCTCTAACTATCTGTTTCTACTGTTGCATCAGGATTTTTTGAAATACAACGAAACTCGCTTACAGCAGTTACCATGTCAAATTTTTGAGTCTATTCCCCTGGGAGAAGGTACTGGTGTTGGAATGATGAAAGGGGCTGACACAGTGGAAATGCCAGAAGGGTCCACATTGTATGATCTCATTCAAACTGGGATAACCCACTCGCATGCTGCAGTTGGTGTTGTAGTTCGTTTAAGAAAGGAGCTATCACTTGTTAAAGATGTGCCTGTACTGTTTGCCATTGATCAGGTATGCTTATAGTGCCCATGCATGCGGCTTCTTTCAAATGTGATTGTTGTAGTGACAGTAATGATCAGTCTCAATAAATTATATTTCTTCCTTTTGCAGTATAACAGTTGGTTTACATTCACCGAGTACCAGGAGCCTGTAACTGTTAGATCCTGTCGATCTATCCACGCGAAAGAGCTTACAACGGTTTGTTGCACCAAAGCTGCTTACCTTTTTTAGCATTACCCTTCTGAAGTAGCATCCTCTCCGAAATTGCTTGTAATTTTCTCCTTCCAAAAGTGGCAAACACCTGTGTATCCTTTCAGTCAAACTTTTCTATCTTTGACCAAGTTTCTACTCCCTCCGTTCCCAAATATAAGTCTTTTTAAATATTCCAACAAGTGACTACATACGGAGCAAAATGAGTGAATCTACATTCTAGAACATGTCTATATACATCCGTATGTTGTAGTCCATTTGAAATGTCTAAAAAGACTTGCATTTAGGAACGGAGGGAGTAGAAAAAACTACTCCATCCGATCCATGTTAACTGTCGCTGAGTTAGTACAACTTTAGTACAAAGTTCTATTAACTCAGTGACAATTAATATGGATCGGAGGGAGTATCAAAATCTGCAGTGCTAATAAACAATAGACCCAAAGTGGCCGGACCCTTCCCCGGACCCTGCGCAAGCGGGAGCTACATGCACCGGGTTGCCCTTAATAAACAATACTCTCTCCGTCCTATATTAATTGTCGTTCAAACGGATGTATCTAGCCGTATATCAGTGCTAGATACATCCGTTTGGGCGACAATTGATATGGGACAGAGGGAGTATGTGAAAATATATTTTTTGGTGGATATAATGATACTGATTTGTGATCGTACATGTTTTTTTTACAAACTTGGTCAAAGATAGAAAGTTTGACTTCTGAAAAAAATTAATACACCTTATAGAAAAGAATGGAGAGAGCTCTTTCTGGTTAGGCTACTGTAAAAAGCTTAAGGCGTTTTCCCTTTTCTGGTTATTCATTTTTCTTTACAGCCCTAGATTGTTCTGTTGTTTCATTAATCTAGCTGATAGCAGTGCTGTGATTTGTCGCATTAGATTCTTGGAGTTCTGAAAAGCATTTCTTGTTTTTGTTTTTTCAAGTAGACACGGTGTATAGGTTTTAGTGTACCAAGAATTCTTAAATGAAATTTGATAGATCTGAGAATTTAGTTTGTCTTCATTTTGGTCTAAGAAATCAAATGAAGTTCTCTTATCATGTGGCACTGGTATTGCTGTTCTAACTACTTTATTATATAACTCGTCATAGCTAATTTTATTTGATAAATCTTCTCTTTCACCAACTTTGGCTGGTCTGAAAATGTACATGCATGGTTTTTTAAGCCCTTCTGACTAAAATGATCACAACTAATTATACTTTATGTATTGCTTACTTCAACAGGTCAATGCTTATAGGTCAATGCTTCACAATGATATGATGGTAGGAGCCTTCTCACATTCAACCGCAGTTGGCAAACTAAGACAGGAGCTCCCGGATGTTCCTTCTGATGCTCGTCTGCTTTTTCCACGGTACACCGTAGATGAAGCAGAGACTGTGTGCCACTATTATATGAGGTACTTCCAAATAAAAATTCTGTCTAGTGATAGCTTTTGAATATTGTGCCATAGCCGGCAATCGCATGTGCTTACAGAAGCTCTGTTTGCGCGACCTGTGGCTTTTGAAATTAATTGAAGCAAACAATCATTTTGATCTATTTGTTGGGCAGGCAAAAGATTATTCGACGTGAAAGTTTTTCAGAAGAGAAGTGGAAAAAGATATACTATTTGTCAAATGGAAATGGCTCAGAGATGAGGTGGCTTGCTGCGTTTATATGAGGCAGTGAATACTAAGTTAATTAATAATCATAATGTTCTGTTCTGAGAACAGTCTGCAGTCCTGTAGCTTCAGGTGTTGTCTGGATGTTTGCACAAGATTTGTGCTTTGATTTGAAATCCCCGGTTATCAGTAATTTTGTGTTCGCTTTTGCATCTTCTTATGCAATTTCTGATGCCAGGAGTGATATAGTATAAGAAAGCTGCCACTTTGGTTCCAGCATGCCAATTTCCCACTGTTGTATACTTGTACTATGTCTTATGGAACTCCTGGGAGCAAATTGCTACCTAGTCAAATACCCAAGATTTTCTCCCCGTATTAGAAGTGTGAACATAATTTTGGCTGTGGCTCCAAATTTTATCCATGTGTTCTGACAACACATTCTTTATGGGTACTGGCCAGGGTTATAGTGAGCTGACCTACTGAAGTAGGATAAGAAGAATAAGCAACTGATGTATAACTTTTGTCTTAGTAAAGCCTCAATATGTTTTGGTTCAGATATACGTATACTTTTCCCTGTTGGTTGGGGGCCGTAGTGATCAAAGAATTTGAGTTGCAGGGAGATCTGTCAATGAGTTGAACTTTTTTTTTTTGAGGAAATGAATTGAACTTTATTGAAGAGGCACTTGCTACCAACTGAAAGCCTCCCTCCGTCTGGAAATACTTGTCATCAAAATGAACAAAAGAGGATGTATCCAGATGTATTTTAGTTCTAGATACATCATTTTTTATCCATTTTGATGACAAGTATTTTTGGACGGAGGGAGTACAACGTTATTTTGAGTCTGATCAGATAAGATTTTTGGCAAATGCTGTTTGCATCCTTTTCAATTATATATCAATCCTATTTGTGGTTTTGCTAGACTTATGTTGATGGTCTAATCTGTTAATTTAGCATCCTATGGTCACTCAATAATCTTATGACGACGAAGCTGCTGACCAGCTGACTTTTTGCACACGCCTCGGCGTTTGTGTGCGTAGTTATTGTGAAGCCTGTCGTTGCTGAGGATAGACTGTGTACTAAAAACGCAGATAGAATGGATTTGCCCCTCTAATACTCGGACAAGTTTTGATATCTACCGTTCTGAATTACTGGCTCTATATGGTTTTTGCTCCTGCGTTATTATCCATGGATCGCCATCTATCTTGGGTCACATATCAACCTCTTGATGTGGGTTTCCTGCAGAAGCTTCTGACCTAATTCATTTCCGCGTCATTGATAATTCGTATCAATTCATTTGTAGCCCCTGCAGTGGAATCACGGTATGTAGTGTCGTAACGTCGAATACGTCTGTACTGTACTGTAATGTAATCTAACCTGCAAGCTACGCACGCACGCTTTGTTTTCCGTCGTACCAAATTGACCTCTATTTTAAACCTGTTCTGGTTCTGCTGAACGCCCCGGCCGGGAGTGTCATTGAATTTTCTGTTGCCAGGAACTGTAACAGGATACACGTCAATTTGCAAGCTTTTTGAGAGAGGCGACACATGTTAATCGCCCAGTATTCCCAAAAAATGTTTACGCGGGTTTTACAGGAGCCACAAATAAACATTTCAACCCTGGCAGAAATCTGAAAAGTCCTCGCGTCCCAAGCATTTCTATCGTGAATAATGCAGGGCAACTTGGTAGAAGGATGCAGAAACCCTCTCCTCCTTCCCGAGTGGTAGGCCCCAACCCTTGTCCCCTAGCAGGAAGGATAAGCCCGCACACAAGCTCTCCTCTTCCTTCCTCTGCCTTCTTCTCCCTTGGTGCAAGGAGCTGGCTCCTTGACGCTGATGTGCCCATGCCCATGTGTGTGAGTGCCCACCCATATATAGCTTTCTCCCTCTGGCTCCTTGTCCCCTTGCCAATCAGTTGATCCGTCCAGCACCAGCAAGCAACCGGGTTCAGGTTCAAGTTTGATCCTCTAGCTTTTTCGGTTGCGTCCGTCGATTCGTCTGCCATGGAGGGAGGTGGCGTTCCTTCCGCCCAGGACGTGTGGGACTGGGAGGTGCTGCCTGACGAGCACAGGAGCTTCTACGCCGAGACCAGGGCCGCATCCCGTGCCCACGACGGCGGCGAGGTTCTTGCCGGTAAGGAAAGGGCCCGATCAGCCCGCTCTCGATCACGATTTACTTCGGTTTCCACTCGTGTTCTCATCCCCGTAACTGCAATTGATCGCGCGCGTAATTTCAGATCACGAAACCGAGGAACCGATCCTGCCTCCCCCGTCACAAGTCGACGCTGATAATGTTGACGAGTGCAAGGACATCGGCGTCGACGTCGACGTCGTGCCGGCCGGGGCCAGATCAACCCAAGAGGATGAGGAACCCGCGGCGCCGGAGCTGCTAGTCTCTGACGGCGACGGAGAGGAGAAGTTCCAGCCCTGTGTCGACGCCAAGGAGGTGGACGATGATGGCAAGCAGATGGCGGCGGCAGAGGCAGTGGAGTCAGAGCTTCCTCCTCACGAGTTCGCCGCGGGAGAGGAGGAAGAGGGCAAGAAGGAGGAGGACGGGGCGCCGCCGGAGTGCGTGGTGTTCAGCGTGGGGAAGCTGCGCGTGAACGCGGTCGGGGCGCTGTGCTCGTTCGGGGTCGCGGCGGCCACCGTCTGCGTTTTCCTCGTCGGCGGCAGGCTGCAGCACCAGAAGCAGCACCAGCACCACCAGCAGCAGAAGATCCAGCTGCAGTTCCTTGGCGATGATAAGGTTTGCTGACTCGGTCCCTACCTAATCCAATCCAGAGCATCAGACTCCTTTTCAAATTAGTAACTCAACTTGAACCAATTACAGTATCAATCAACTGCGTTTTTTTAGAAACACACTACAAACACTCACATGCATGCACACGCACTCACCCGCATACGCTCACCCCCTATCTCTATTGTCATCTTGTCGAGCCGGCAGATCTTCAGATTGACGAAGTCGCCACGGAGCCTCGTACTCCCTTCGTTCGGAATTACTTGTCACAGAAATAGATGTATCTAGACTAATTTGACAGGTGCACAGCCTAATTTGACCAGTTCCAACACGGAGTTTTTCTTCCCGGATTTGACCTGACCGGATCGGCGCCACGCCATCCCCTTCTTGTGGAACTGAATCTTGAAATAGCCTAGGATTGAACTTGAAGCTAACTAGTCATTATTATTTGTCCAAGAGAAGCCTTGCTGAAGTAGATATGCTTGTTGATTTGTGGATGTGCAGAGAATTCAGCAGGTGGTGCAGCAGACATCGAGGCTGAACCAGGCCATGTCATCTATGATGGGGGCAGGCGCGTCCACAAGGGCCAACATATCGTTCGGTGGCTTCTACGACGGCTTCTGATCCACCCGCCCGTGATTCAACTCTCGGATCAAGCACAAGCTGCTGGATTCAACTACGTAGATCTGATGAAGAAAAAGCTAGCTCATGTTATAGCAAATCGACAGCCTTGTTAGTAGTTGTCATGTACTCCAACGTATAACATAGATCACGCCACCTGCAAAAACAAAAAAAGACATAGATCACGTGTTTGTACATAATGCACGATATACTGGATGTAAATAATTGGGAGTGTTGGACCGTGGCCGGGGCCGGCTGTATGTGTATGCACATGAGGATGGATTCATTAATAGATTTGTTATTAAGTTCATAGATAAGGGATCCGATGAACGATGATAACGAGGCCAAGAAGAAAGAACTCGCAGAGTTGATTGAGTACCTTTTGGAGCTGGACGAGATCCAGTGCATGCAAAGGTCAAGAGTAAATTGGTTACAGAAGGTGATCCAAACTGACCCGACATTATTGGCAAAAGTTGAAACTAAGGTGATCGAACATATGAATTCAATGCTCCTGGCCCCTTTTACCGTTGATGATGTTCGTAAAGTTGCTTTTAGTATTGAGGATTTGAAGGTCTCAGGACCAGATGGACTCCATGCAGTTTTTTTAAGTATTGGTCTCTTCTTGGTGACGAGATCACACAAGAGGTTTTGATTGCTATAAAATCTAGGGAAATTCCCGTAGAATGGAATGATACATCGATTGTGTTGATACCTAAGGTTGATAATCCAGAAGTGGTAACTCAGTACAGACCCATAAACTTATGCAATGTTCTCTATCAAATCATTTCTAAGATGCTTGCCTTACGCCTGAAAAGTATTTTGCCTGAAAAATTATCTCACCAACTCAGAGTGCTTTTGTTCCTGGGAGACTAATCACTGACAATATCCTCATTGCGTGTGAGTGCGTGCATAAGATTAAAGGGCCATTTGCATTTTCGTCCCTAACTCGAAACACCTAATCAGATATATCCCTAATTCGAAAGCCTGCTCAAAAATGCCCCTCCGCCGTCATGTGCCCTTATAGAAATGCCCCTCCGAGCCGTTTCCGTCCAGTCAAGGCTGTTTGACCGCTAACGTGCCGTTTCTTTGACATTTTTGCCCCTCCTTCCGTACATCTGGGCCCAACTAACCGGTTCACTCTCTCTCCTCTCTTTATTCTTCCTCGCGACGATAGGGGAATTTTTGAGCACGCATTGGATCAGGCGTTTCTGCGGTTGGAGAGAGAGGGGCAGGTCGGGCACGGCGTGGTGAGCGATTTGTACGTCGGGCACGGTGGGCATGTCTTCTACGAGCTCGTCGGTGGCCGCCAATGTAAGTTTCAGTGTCGATTTGGGGGAGATATGGGCATATTGCGGAATTAGGGTTCATCAATTTGGGTTTTTTTGCTGTTAGGTTGATAGTGTCGGGATAGTTCAGTTTCAATCGGAGTTTTACATCCCTGATCTGACATTCTGTGGCCTTGAGGTTCGGTCGACGCGGTGGTGCCCTGGCCACGGGCTTATTCGTGCACGTCGCGTCGCCTGGGGAGGAGCAAGCTCCGGCAGAAGGTTTCTCGGCTGCCCTCTTGATGTAAGTGTTTGGCTTTTAAGCTTGATTCGATTCTGCTCTTTCTGCTCTTTCTAATTTGATCATTGATTTTGCAGCTTCATGATGAATGTGACTGGGTTATCTGGATTGACCCACCACCGACCGAACGTGTTGTTCGTGCATTTGAGGAGCTTCATGCAGGATTGGAGAAGAGCTGGCTAAAAGCTCATGATTTAGAGAGAAGGGTGATGAGAAGAACAAGAAACTGAAGCTGAAGATGAAGAAGAGGAACGAGCTTATGCAAGCATGGGAATTTATCATAATTCTTGGTATTAGCATTTTGGCCACATTTGTTTCTAGGTGGTGTAATAATCCATACTAAATGGATTTCTGTTTGTAGTGTATGCTTTGATGGAGCTTAGTTTGGGAATGTATTACCCCAGAACAATGTTGTGATTTGAGAATGCTGTGATTTTGCTATTTGACCAAATGGTGTGTTGTGACAAAATAGCAGCTCACAAAATAGCATAAATTCTAAATTCATCATTGCACAATCAGCATTGCACATTAAAGATAGCAGCTCACAAGTTCACCATTAAATAAGTTCATAATTTCAGCATCACACACTTAAGATAGCAGCTAACAAGTTCACAAATAGTTGTTAAACAACAAAAACAACACTAAATGATTCAGTCACAGATCTTTCATCTTCTTGCTCCTGGTGTTGCAAGCAGGGTTAGTTAAGAGCCTTGAACACCTCCTTGTGGTGACAGTTTTGCTCACTTCTTTGCTTAGCTGGTTGCTTCCAGTTACAGATCCTACTGTAGGATCTGGTGCACACTTGAGCCTCTTCTTGGCTGGTGACATCCCTCTATCAGCTGCCTTTTTGTAGTTCTTTCTTCGGCTACAATTGAAATTAGAATATTAAATGAAGCAAAAAGGAAATGAGAACATTAAATGAAGCGAAAATTGAATTGAGAACACCTGTTGCAATTGCACCTTACAGCAGATGACACCGTTGGTGCATCCGTAGCAATTGCAGCATCAGGTTCAACCTCTGTAGCATTTTCAGCATCAAGTTCAACCTCTATAGCATTTTCAGCATTAGTTTCAACCTCTGTAGCATTTTTAGCATCAATTGCAACATCTAATTGACCATCTGTTGCATTTTCAGCCCCCCAGTGTTCTTCTTCTCAAAAAGCTGTGTTAATGGATTCCTTGCAGTGAGTGCCACGATGGCCAAGCCTTCCACACCTGCCACATTTCTTTATCCTTCCTCCATGTCCTTTTCCCACAGATTTTGCCCTAATTCTTGTCTTCCTAGGTCTACCAGGGGCCCAATTTTGCAATGGAGTAGACAATTTAAACCCAGGGTCCACCACATCCCATTGTTGTTTGCCCTCCATTGCAGGCAAATTTTCAGCATAACTAGCATTGAATCTAGCAACAAAAAAGTACTCATGTACGTACCGATCAATCTCACTTACTGAGCCTCTCATTGAAGTAATAAAATACAAATCATGTATGCAAGGCTGTCCAGTTAACTGCCACTTTCTACAACTGCAAGTCCTAGTTTCCAAATTTATTGGATATCTCCACTCTCTCTTTTCCTTGTCAACTGCTGTGATCTCTGCCTCATATGTGCTTCTCTTCACTATCTCCATATCAAGGTCCTTAGATTTTGCATGAAGCATTTTCATGACTTTGGGGTTATGATGTGGCCAATGAATGTAGCAGCTGCAATCTGCTGTCTGAGATCAAACTTCTCCATTATAAACTATCTTATTTTGTCTAGCAAGTCCACAATGTGTACACTCTTCCATTTTTTAATCTTTGAATTAAAGGACTCAACTAGATTGTTATTAACATAATCTACTTTACACACTTCATTGAACAGTGACCTTGCCCATAGCTTGGTATGATGCTCCTCTAAGTACTCCTTCACACCAACCTTACTGCACAACTGCCTAAGATGGTAGTTCTGTTTCTTTATGCTGTATGTCAATGAGCAGGGCCATCAATTTTCATCAAAGAATTTTCCTCTAAACTTCTTGTGAAATTTGCAGCCAAATGCCTCATGCATTCTCTGGGCTCCACACCTGGGAACACAGCTTCCACTGCAGTCTCCATGCCTTTGCATGCATCACTGTGGATAACAAGATCTGGTGGGTGTCCTATAAGCTCTCTTAAATTCTGGAAAAACCAAGTCCAACTCTCTATATTTTCACCCTCTAGAACTCCATATGCAACTCGGAAGATCCAATTACAAGCATACACAACACATGCACTAACTAGTTGCCCTCTAAATCTACCATTTAACGCAGTGGCATCTACTGCAAGATAAGGCCTACATCCATTCAAAAAAAACCTTGCCAATATGCTTTGAAAGAAACAAATACTCTTCTAAAGCACTCTTTCCATCTACTCTTCACATTTAGTTTGTACTATAGAATGTGTTTATCAATGCAAACTACACTGCCAGGAGATGCTTTCCCCACTTCTCACTGGCGCGCGTCGGTCCTAAACAAACGGTTTTTTACCCCTTTCCGCGACGACATTTGGAACCGTTGCCAAGTGAGTGTGTGCGATAGGGTGTCCTTCCCACACGACCTAGAAATCGTCTGGGATAGGCCCTCCTGGGACCCAGGCTGGGGCGGGGCGAGGCATCGAAACCCAATCATTTCCATAGGTATGTACATCCCACACGGTAATCCGAGAAAATCATTTCCGTAGGTATGTACATCCCACACGGTAATCCGAGAAAATCATTTTCGTAGGTATGTACATCCCACATGGTGAATCCCAGAAAAACATTTCCGTTCGTATGTATATCACACACAGTCAATCCAAGGAATACCTTTCCGTTCTTATGTACATCCCACACAGTCGATCTAGGGAAAACGTTTCCGTTCGGATGTACATCCCACACGGTTTTATCTATACGCTCGCGTGTGAAAGGTGTAACTATCACACACGCTCTGCCTTGGTTAACCGTTTGCTTTCATTAACTACATCACACACGTTTTGATGTAGAAAACTGTGTGGCATTGGGCTATCCATCGCAAGCGCTTTTACTGCTAGAGCCGTTTGCAAAGGTCCATGACCGTCTGCTCTCTTTTTATTTTTGCCTGTAATTTATTATTCTAATTGGAAATTTTGAAATACGAAACATGCAATTCAAATTCTCAGCACAATGGTTCAACAACGAATCCATAAATAAAATTGCCAGTACAATATGTTCAGTAGTTACAGGATTAGGCAACAATTAACTATGATGAACCGCAATATTTAAAGGCGATAAAGGTGAAGAGACAAGTGTAAATCATTTTGACTGCCGACGGTGTTGAAGAAGTGGAATGCCCATAATGTGCCTTCCTGCATGCCATAGGCACGAACCACTTTTGTCCAACCCCTTGTGACGATCGCCCGCCCATCCTTCACCGCCTTCAGGAAGACTTCTAGAGCACTATCATGGTAGTATGAATTATATACTTTAACCTTAGTTGCCTCCACTCCGGTCATGTAGTTTGCAAGGTAATCATCAGTAAATAGCTTCGGAAACCACTGAAAAGAGAAAAATATCAGATACTGAGGTCTAATAAAGTAACTTGTTGTGGGCAGAGGGAAAATGCAACACATTACTTACCATCCTAAAGTTCACTGTTGTCTTCGACAAAGTGTAAATAAAGAGCTTAATTCCAATCACCCGTTTATTTCGCCTAACAATCTTTCTTAGTTTCTCACTTGACGCTTGTTCATGAATATCTCATTGCCCCATATGCAAAAGGGATCGAAGCGTGGATCAGTACCCCTCATATATGTACCTACAAGCAACCAGTAAATGTTAGAAGCTAAACTAAGATTGCACAAATGATGTAAAATACAACTACCTATGTTCCTAAGTACAAGTATTTTTTTTGAGATTTCAATATCAACTACATACGGATGTATATAGAATTATAGATATAGTTTAGATTAGAATCTAGATTCACTCATTTTGCTCCTTATGTAGTCTATATTGGAATCTCTAAAAATACTTATATTTAGGAATAGATGGTGTATAAGACATGGGATGCAGCTAACCTCGACGGCAAACAACAACATCACCCATTGTAGCCCTATGTAAGTACATGGAAAGCCAATGTTAACTACAACAGGGTTAACATCCACCAAAAATAGCAAATGGTAATAAAACGACAGCATCTGTAGTGATATCTTCATTTCGAAAGAGTAGCACGGTAGCAAAGGGACGGATTAAAAAATGGATACAACTGTTAATTGCAACATGCTTAACAACATCCTAATTCATGTTTTGTAAGTTTGTAGCCATTGAAATACAACTCTTTAAAAATGGATACAACTATTAATTGCAACAGGCTTAATGGTCATTGAAACCGGTACTGATAAAAATGCAATTGGCAGAGTTAAACATCACAGGGCAGGTGCTGCCAGAGTAGATAATGGCCCAGTTGTCTATAAAAAGGTAGGGAAAATAGCTCAGACGTGTTAGGCATGTTTACTACAACATGCTTAATACATCGATAGTACAAAACATAGCCATTAATTGCAACTGGTATTGGTAAGATTGAACTGGTGGGTACATACTTGGTAAGTCCTGAGAGGTAGCTGCTGGGGCACTTCATCTTGGCCAGAGCCCGCCCGAAGTCAGCAACGGCGGAGGCGAGCTGTTCCTCTGGGTCGAAGCATGGATCAGTGCTGACATGTGTACCTACAAGCAACCAGTATATAAACGAAGTTAAACTGCAATTGCACAAATTATGTGAAATATTGTAAGACATGGGATGCAGCTAACCTTGACGGCAAACAAAAGCATCGGCCGTTATGACCCTGCGCAAGTACATGGACTAGCATGTTAAGTACAACAGGGTTAGCATCCACCAAAAAAGCAAATGGGGAAGCATCTCTAGTATATCTTCATTGCGGAGAGTAGCATGGTAGCAAATGGACAGATTAAAAATGGATACAACTGTTAATTGCAACAGGCTTAACAACATCCTAAGTCATGTTTTGTAAGTTTGTAGCCATTGAAATGCAACTGTTTAAAAATGGATTCAACTGTTAATTGCAACAGGTTTAATAGACATTGAAATCGGTACTAATAAAAATGCAATTGGCATAGTTAAACATCACAAGGCAGGTGCTGCCAGAGTAGAGAATGACCTAGATGTCTATAAAAAGGTAGGGAAAGTAGCAAAAACGTGTTAGGCATGTTTACTAGAACATGCTTAATACATCAACCGTACAAAACATAGCCATTAATTGCAACTGGTATTGGTAAGATTGAACTGGTGAGTACATACTTGGTAAGTCCAAAGAGGTAGTTGCTGGGGCACTTCATCTTGGCCAGAGCTCGCCCAAAGTCAGCGACGGCGGAGGTGAGCTGTTCCTCCGGGTCGAAGCGTGGATCAGTACCACTGACATGTGTACCTACAGGCAACCAATAAATGGGTAGAAGTTAAACTGCAATTGCACAAATTATGTGAAATACTGTAAGACATGGGATGCAGCTCACCTCAACGACAAACAAAAGCATTGGCCGTTATGACCCTGCGTAAGTACATGGACATGCATGTTAAGTGCAACAGGGTTAGCATCCACTAAAAATAGCAAATGGGCAACATCTCTAGTGATATCCTGAGTCATGTATTGTAAGTTTGTTGCTGGTATTAGTGAAATTAAGCTGGACACGGTAATATTTGAACATCACATAGTGTGTAGTACTGAAATAAACAAGGCACGAACATGCTTAATACATTAACCGTACAAATCATAGCCGTTGCAAGTGGTCTTGGTAAGATTTAGCTGGTCAGATCTTACCTGTTAAGTCCTGGGGGGTAGTCGCTGGGGGACTTCATTTGGGCCAGAGCCTGCACCATGTTGGCAGCGGCGGAGGAGGCGAGGTGTTCCTCCGGGTCAACACGCACAACGGCCATCGCGCCATGGACCGCCATCAGCTCCCGACGGGGGGAATTTGGAGGCATGAGGATGTTTCGCAGGTGCCATTTAAGCAATCAGACCAACGACGTGATAGATATTGGTGGGTTACCTGACTGGATCCGAGCAGAACGTAGATGTGGTTGAAGCTGTGGTTGCGGCGGCGGCGGTTTGAGATGCCGATAGGGGGAGGCGCGAGGCAGGGGGGATACTGGGGGGAAGGGGATGTGGTTGGAGGAATAAATTTTGAAACCGCGCGCCTAATGAAAATTTCGGTGCGAAATTTGAAACTTGGGCGGGGGAAACACACAACGCAGACGAAGCGCGTAAAATACTCGTGTGCGAGAAAAAAGAAAGTTGGCAAATCCCGTCTCCAAAAAAATGTACACGTGTACTTGATTTTTTTGGGTCAATGGTACGCCTGGTTTATTAGGAAATATCGCACAGGTAACTGACTTATGGGTCATTAATGTTGGGGAACATTGCAGAAAACAAAAATTTTCCTACGGTTTCACCAAGATCCATCTATGAGTTCATCTAGCAATGAGTGATCGGATTGCATCTACATACCTTTGTAGATCACGCGCGGAAGCATTCAAAGAACGGGGATGAGGAAGTCGTACTCGACGTGATCCAAATCACCGGAGATCCTAGCGCCGAACGGACGGCACTTCCGTGTTCAACACACGTACGGTCAGCATGACGTCTCCTCCTTCTTGATCCAGCAAGGGGGAAGGAAAGGTTGATGAAGATCCAGCAGCACAACGGTGTGGTGGTGGATGCAGGGCGTCACCGCAGCAGGGCTTCGCCGTTATACTGCGAGAGGGAGAGGTGTAGCAGGGGAGAGGGAGGCGCCAAGACTCAAGGGTGTGGCTGCCCCCTCCCTCCCCCCTTTATATAGGCCCCCTAGGGGGGCGCCGGCCCTAGGAGATGGGATCTCCTAGGGGGGGCGGCGGCCAAGGGGTGGAGTGCCCCCCAAGCCAGGTGGGGCGCCCCCCACCCTAGGGTTCCCAACCCTAGGCGCATGGGGTGGGCCAAGGGGGGTGCACCAGCCCACTATGGGCTGGTTCCCCTCCCCACTTTGGCCCATGGGGCCCTCCGGGATGGGTGGCCCCACCCGGTGGACCCCCGGGACCCTTCCGGTGGTCCCGATACAATACCGGTGACCCCCGAAACTCTCCTGATGGTCGAAACTGCACTTCCTATATATAATTCTTCACCTCCGGACCATTTCGGAACTCCTCGTGACGTCCAGGATCTCATCCGGGACTCCGAACAACTTTCGGGTTACTGCATATTCATATCTCTACAACCCTAGCGTCACCGAACCTTAAGTGTGTAGACCCTACGGGTTCGGGAGACATGTAGACATGACCGAGACGGCTCTCCGGTCAATAACCAACAGCGGGATCTGGATACCCATGTTGTCTCCCACATGCTCCTCGATGATCTCATTGGATGAACCACGATGTCGAGGATTCAAGCAACCCCGTATACAATTCCCTTTGTCAATCGGTACGTTACTTGCCCGAGATTCAATCGTCGGTATCCCAATACCTCGTTCAATCTCGTTACCGGCAAGTCACTTTACTCGTACCGTAATGCATGATCCTGTGACCAGACACTTGGTCACTTTGAGCTCATTATGATGATGCATTACAGATTGGGCCCAAAGATACCTCTCCTTCATACGGAGTGACAAATCCCAGTCTTGATCCGTGTCAACCCAACAGACACTTTCGGAGATACCCGTAGTATACCTTTATAGTCACCCAGTTACATTGTGACGTTTGGTACACCCAGAGCACTCCTACGGTATCCGGGAGTTACACGATCTCATGGTCTAAGGAAAAGATACTTGACATTGGAAAAACTCTAGCAAACGAACTATACGATCTTGTGCTATGTTTAGGATTGGGTCTTGTCCATCACATCATTCTCCTAATGATGTGATCCCGTTATCAATGGCATCCCCATGTCCATAGCCAGGAAACCATGACTATCTGGTGATCAACGAGCTAGTCAACTAGAGGCTCACCAGGGACACATTGTGGTCTATGTATTCACACATGTATTATGATTTTCGGATAATACAATTAAAGCATGAATAATAGACAATTATCATGAACAAGGAAATATAATAATCATTTTATTATTGCCTCTAGGGCATATTTCCAACAGTCTCCCACTTGCACTAGAGTCAATCATCTAGTTACATTGTGATGAATCGAACACCCATGGAATTCTGGTGTTGATCATGTTTTGCTCTAGGGAGAGGTTTAGTCAACAGATCTGCTACATTCAGGTCCGTATGTACTTTACAAATCTCTATGTCTCCATTTTGAACACTTTCACGAATGGAGTTGAAGTGACGCTTGATATGCCTGGTCTTCCTGTGAAACCTGGGCTCCTTGGCAAGGGCAATAGCTCCAGTATTGTCACAGAAGAGAGTCATCGGGCCCGACGCATTGGGTATGACTCCTAGGTCGGTAATGAACTCCTTCACCCAGACTGCTTCGTGTGCTGCCTCCGAGGCTGCCATGTACTCCGCTTCACATGTAGATCCCGCCACAACGCTTTGCTTGCAACTGCACCAGCTTACTGCCCCACCATTCAAAATATACACGTATCCGGTTTGTGACTTAGAGTCATCCAGATCAGTGTCGAAGCTGGCGTAGACATAACCCTTTACGACGAGCTCTTCGTCACCTCCATAAACGAGAAACATTTCCTTAGTCCTTTTCAGGTACTTCAGGATATTCTTGACCGCTGTCCAGTGTTCCTTGCCGGGATTACTTTGGTACCTACCTACCAAACTTACGGCAAGGTTTACATGAGGTCTGGTACATAGCATGGCATACATAATAGAACCTATGGCTGAGGCATAGGGGATGACACTCATCTCTTCTATATCTTCTGCCGTGGTCGGACATTGAGCTGAGCTCAATTTCACACCTTGCAACACAGGCAAGAACCCCTTCTTAGACTAATCCATATTGAACTTCTTCAATATCTTATCAAGGTATGTGCTTTGTGAAAGACCTATGAGGCGTCTTGATCTATCTCTATAGATCTTGATGCCTAATATATAAGCAGCTTCTCCAAGGTCCTTCATTGAAAAACTCTTATTCAAGTAGGCCTTAATGCTGTCCAAAAGCTCTATATCATTTCCCATCAAAAGTATGTCATCTACATATAATATGAGAAATGCTATAGAGCTCCCACTCACTTTCTTGTAAACGCAGGCTTCTCCATAAGTCTGCATAAACCCAAACGCTTTGATCATCTCATCAAAGCGAATGTTCCAACTCCGAGATGCTTGCACCAGCCCATAAATCGAGCGTTGGAGCTTGCACACCTTGTCAGCATTCTTAGGATCGACAAAACCTTCCAGCTGCATCATATACAGTTCTTCCTTAAGATAACCGTTAAGGAATGCCGTTTTGACGTCCATTTGCCATATCTCATAATCATAGTATGCGACAATTGCTAACATGATTCGGACGGACTTCAGCTTTGCTACGGGAGAGAATGTCTCATCGTAGTCAACCCCTTGAACTTGTCGATAACCCTTAGCGACAAGCCTAGCTTTATAGATGGTCACATTACCATCCGTGTTTGTCTTCTTCTTAAAGATCCATTTATTTTCTATGGCTCGCCGATCATCGGGCAAGTCAGTCAAAGTCCATACTTCGTTTTCATACATGGATCCTATCTCGGATTTCATGGCTTCCAGCCATTTGTCGGAATCCGGGCCCGCCATCGCTTCTTCATAGTTCGAAGGTTCACTGTTGTCTAACAACATGATTTCCAAGACAGGGTTGCCGTACCACTCTGGTGCGGAACGTGTCCTTGTGGACCTTCGAAGTTCAGTAGGAGCTTGATCAGAAATATCTTGATCATCATCATTAACTACCTCTCTAATTGGTGCATGCACCACAGGAACATTTTCCTGAGCTGCGCTACTCTCTGCTTCAAGAGGCAGTACTTCATCAAGCTCTACTTTCCTCCCACTTACTTCTTTCGAGAGAAACTCTTTCTCTAGAAAAGATCCATTCTTGGCAACAAAGATCTTGCCTTCGGTTCTGAGGTAGAAGGTATACCCAATAGTTTCTTTAGGGTATCCTATGAAGAGCATTTTTCCGACTTGGGTTCGAGCTTTTCAGGTTGAAGTTTCTTGACATAAGCATCGCATCCCCAAACTTTTAGAAACGACAGCTTAGGCTTCTTCCCAAACCATAATTCATACGGTGTCGTCTCAACGGATTTTGACGGGGCCCTATTTAAAGTGAATGCGGTAGTCTCTAAAGCATAGCCCCAAAATGACAGCGGTAAATCGGTAAGAGACATCATAGACCGCACCATATCCAATAGAGTGTGATTACGACGTTCGGACACACCATTACGCTGAGGTGTTCCAGGCGGCGTGAGTTGTGAAACTATTCCACATTTTCTTAAGTGTGTACCAAATTCGTGACTCAAGTATTCTCCTCCACGATCTGATCGCGAAAACTTGATTTTTCTGTCACGTTGATTCTCAACCGCACTCTGAAATTCCTTGAACTTTTCAAAGGTTTCAGACTTGTGTTTCATTAAGTATACATACCCATATCTACTCAAGTCATCAGTGAGGGTGAGAACATAACGATAGCCACCACGAGCCTCAACACTCATTGGACCGCACACATCAGTATGTATGATTTCCAATAGGTTGGTTGCTCGCTCCATTGTTCCTGAGAATGGAGTCTTGGTCATCTTACCCATGAGGCATGGTTCGCACGTGTCGAATGATTCATAATCAAGAGACTCTAAAAGTCCATCTGCATGGAGCTTCTTCATGCGTTTGACACCTATGTGACCAAGGCGGCAGTGCCACAAGTATGTGGGACTATCATTATCAACCTTACATCTTTTGGTATTCACACTATGAATATATGTAGCATTACGCTCGAGATTCATTAAGAATAAACCATTCACCATAGGAGCATGACCATAAAACATATCTCTCATATAAATAGAACAACCATTATTCTCGGATTTAAATGAGTAGCCATCTCGAATTAAACGAGATCCTGATACAATGTTCATGCTCAAAGCTGATACTAAATAACAATTATTGAGGTTTAAAACTAATACCGTGGGTAAATGTAGAGGTAGCGTGCCGACGGCGATCACATCGACCTTGGAACCATTCCCGACGCGCATCGTCACCTCGTTCTTCGCCAGTCTCCGTTTATTCCGTAGCTCCTGCTTTGAGTTACAAATGTGAGCAACTACACCGGTATCAAATACCCAGGAGCTACTACGAGTACTGGTAAGGTACACATCAATTACATGTATATCACATATACCTTTCGTTTTGCCGGCCTTCTTGTCTGCTAAGTATTTGGGGTAGTTCCGCTTCCAGTGACCACTTCCCTTGCAATAAAAACACTCAGTCTCGGGCTTGGGTCCATTCTTTGGCTTCTTCCCGGTAGCTTGCTTACCGGGTGCGGCAACTCCTTGCCGTCCTTCTTGAAGTTCTTCTTACCCTTGCCTTTCTTGAACTTAGTGGTTTTATTCACCATCAACACTTGATGTTCCTTTTTGACTTCTACCTCTGCTGATTTCAGCATTGCAAATACTTCAGGAATGGTCTTTTCCATCCCCTGCATATTGAAGTTCATCACAAAGCTCTTGTAGCTCGATGGAAGCGACTGAAGGATTCTGTCAATGACCAAGTCATCCGGGAGATTAACTCCTAGCTGAGTTAAGCGGTTATGTAATCCAGACATAGTGAGTATGTGCTCACTGACAGAACTATTTTCCTCCATCTTACAGCTGAAGAACTTGTCGGAGACTTCATATCTCTCGACCCGGGCATGAGCTTGGAAAACCATTTTCAGCTCTTCGAACATCTAATATGCTCCGTGTCGCTCAAAACGCTTTTGGAGCCCCGGTTCTAAGCTGTAAAGCATGCCGCATTGAACGAGGGAGTAATCATCAGCACGTGTCTGCCAAGCGTTCATAACGTCTTGGTTCTGTGGGACGGGTGCGTCACCTAGCGGTGCTTGTAGGACATAATCTTTCTTGGCAGCTATGAGGATGATCCTCAGGTTCCGGACCCAGTCCGTATAATTGCTGCTATCGTCTTTCAGCTTGGTTTTCTCTAGGAACGTGTTGAAGTTGAGGACAACGTTGGCCATTTGATCTACAAGACATATTGTAAAGATTTTGGACTAAGTTCATGATAATTAAGTTCATCTAATCAAATTATATAATGAACTCCCACTTAGATAGACATCCCTCCAGTTATCTAAGTATAACATGATCCGAGTTAACTAGGCCGTGTACGATCATCACGTGAGACGGACTAGTCAACATCGGTGAACATCTTCATGTTGATCGTATCTTCTATACGACTCATGCTCGACCTTTCGGTCTTCTGTGTTCCGAGGCCATGTCTGTACATGCTAGGCTCGTCAAGTCAACCTAAGTGTTTGCATGTGTAAATCTGTCTTACACCTGTTGTATGTGAACGTTGGAATCTATCACCCCCGATCATCACGTGGTGCTTCGAAACAATGAACTGTCGCAACGGTGCACAGTTAGGAGGAACACTTTCTTGAAATTATTATGAGGGATCATCTTATTTACTACCGTCGTTCTAAGTAAACAAGATGCAAAAACATGATAAACATCACATGCAATCAAATAATAATAGTGACATGATATGGCCAATATCACATAGCTCCTTTGATCTCCATCTTGGGGCTCCATGATCATCTTGTCACCGGCATGACACCATGATCTCCATCATCGTGTCTCCATGAAGTTGCTCGCCAACTATTACTTCTACTACTATGGCTAACACGTTTAGCAATAAAGTAAAGAAATTTACATGGCGTTTCTCAATGACACACAGGTCATACAAAAATAAAGACAACTCCTATGGCTCCTGCCGGTTGTCATACTCATCGACATGCAAGTCGTGATTCCTATTACAAGAACATGATCTCATACATCACATATATATCATTCATCATTCATCACAACTTTGGCCATATCACATCACAAAGCACTTGCTGCAAAAACAAGTTAGACGTCCTCTAATTGTTGTTGCAAGTTTTACGTGGCTGCAATAGGGTTCTAGCAAGAACGTTTTCTTACCTACGTAAAAGCCACAACGTGATTTGTCAACTTCTATTTACCCTTCATAAGGACCCTTTTCATCGAATCCGCTCCAACTAAAGTGGGAGAGATAGACACCCGCTAGCCACCTTATGCAACTAGTGCATGTCAGTCGGTGGAACCAGTCTCACGTAAGCGTACGTGTAAGGTCGGTCCGGGCCGCTTCATCCCACAATACCGCTGAAGCAAAATAAGACTAGTAGCGGCAAGAAAGTTGACAACATCTACGCCCACAACAAATTGTGTTCTACTCGTGCAAGGAGAACTACGCATAGACCTAGCTCATGATGCCACTGTTGGGGAACGCTGCAGAAAACAAAAATTTTCCTACGGTTTCACCAAGATCCATCTATGAGTTCATCTAGCAACGAGTGATCGGATTGCATCTACATACCTTTGTAGATCACGCGCGGAAGCGTTCAAAGAACGGGGATGAGGAAGTCGTACTCGACGTGATCCAAATCACCGGAGATCCTAGCGCCGAACAGACAACACCTCCGTGTTCAACACACGTACGGTCAGCGTGACATCTCCTCCTTCTTGATCCAGCAAGGGGGAAGGAAAGGTTGATGAAGATCCAGCAACACGACAGTGTGGTGGTGGATGCGGGGCGTCACCGCAGTAGGGCTTCGCCGTTATACTGCGAGAGGGAGAGGTGTAGCAGGGGAGAGGGAGGCGCCAAGACTCAAGGGTGTGGCTGCCCCCTCCCTCCCCCCTTTATATAGGCCCCATAGGGGGGGTGCCGGCCCTAGGAGATGGGATCTCCTAGGGGGGGCGGCGGCCAAGGGGTGGAGTGCCCCCCAAGCCAGGTGGGGCGCCCCCCTACCCTAGGGTTCCCAACCCTAGGCGCATGGGGTGGGCCAAGGGGGGCGCACCATCCCACTATGGGCTGGTTCCCCTCCCCACTTTGGCCCATGGGGCCCTCCGGGATGGGTGGCCCCACCCGGTGGACCCCCAGGACCCTTCCGGTGGTCCCGGTACAATATCGGTGACCCCCGAAACTCTCCCGATGGCCTAAACTGCACTTCCTATATATAATTCTTCACCTCCGGACCATTCCGGAACTCCTCGTGACGTCCAGGATCTCATCCGGGACTCCGAACAACTTTCGGGTTACTGCATATTCATATCTCTACAACCCTAGCGTCACCGAACCTTAAGTGTGTAGACCCTACGGGTTCGGGAGACATGTAGACATGACTGAGACGGCTCTCCGGTCAATAACCAACAGCGGGATCTGGATACCCATGTTGGCTCCCACATGCTCCTCGATGATCTCATCGGATGAACCACGATGTCGAGGATTCAAGCAACCCCGTATACAATTCCCTTTGTTAATTGGTACGTTACTTGCCCGAGATTCGATCGTCGGTATCCCAATTCCTCGTTCAATCTCGTTACCGGCAAGTCACTTTACTCGTACCGTAATGCATGATCCCGTGACCAGACACTTGGTCACTTTGAGCTCATTATGATGATGCATTACAGAGTGGGCCCAAAGATACCTCTCCGTCATACGGAGTGACAAATCCCAGTCTTGATCCGTGTCAATCCAACAGACACTTTCGGAGATACCCGCAGTATACCTTTATAGTCACCCAGTTACGTTGTGACGTTTGGTACACCCAGAGCACTCCTACGGTATCCGGGAGTTACACAATCTCATGGTCTAAGGAAAAGATACTTGACATTGGAAAAACTCTAGCAAACGAACTATATGATCTTGTGCTATGTTTAGGATTGGGTCTTGTCCATCACATCATTCTCCTAATGATGTGATCCCGTTATCAATGACATCCCCATGTCCATAGCCAGGAAACCATGACTATCTGTTGATCAACGAGCTAGTCAACTAGAGGCTCACTAGGGACACATTGTGGTCTATGTATTCACACATGTATTACGATTTCCGGATAATACAATTAAAGCTTGAATAATATACAATTATCATGAACAAGGAAATATAATAATCATTTTATTATTGCCTCTAGGGCATATTTCCAACAATTAACGCAAAAAACGCAGACGGTACGGCATAGAAACCGTGTGTTTTATGATGTTCTAATGATTAACGCAGAAAAACGCACACGGGCACACATGCTAATCAAAGCTCAAAGCCCTCAAAGGATGCTCTTACCGACATTGTACATTAATACTACAAACTTAAAGTACTACTGGTAATTTACTGTAATACTACAAACTTAAACTACTTCTCACATGCTGCCATCAGGGCATGCTGGCCAGACGCCAGCATTCTCCTTCCCGGCCTTGTAGGCGGCAACCCACCGTGCTTCGATCTCCGCCAAGCTCTCCTCACCATGGCGTGCGACCTCTTTTTTCTTGCGGTGGCGGGACTCTCTTTTCTTGACTACTTTCTGCCTTTTCCGCTCCTTCTGTGCGGCTTTGGCCGCCTCTAGATCCACCACCCATTCGGCCATGGCAGCCTCAAAGTCCGCCCATGTAACTCTATGGCCGCCGGCGGCGATGAACTCGGCGCAGCGATATGCCATTGCTTCCTTACCATGTGTGCGGTCGCAGGCGGCGAGGAACACGGCGCGACGGGATGCCATCGCTTCCTTACCAGTTACTGTGCACCGCGGTGCCATGGACGACGCCTGGAGAGAGCTCTGGGACGGAGGGGCCGGGCAGCCGTACAGTGCGGTGGTATTCAAGAGCTCAACCACAAACGACAACAGAAATTTGGCTTCCCTTACAATTTTGCTCGTTCATTATCGCACACAGTTCATCTCCGCTGCGTCCGAAAACAGTGTGCACTGAGCCTATTGTGTGTTGCGTTATGATTGGCCGGAACCCCAGCCACACGGATCGCGTGTGTGCACCTTTGGATGCGCCGCGATCGAACGGCAATCCACGTCCCTCACATCACACCCGTGCACCTGTAGTCGGATTGGATTTATATGTGCTAAATGCCTAGAAAATGCACATAATCCCCTAAATATGGTAAATGAGCCCGAAAAAATGCCAAATTTGAACACACTGATTTGCAGGGTGTATGTTTGTCATAGAAAAAACTGCAGGGCAAAGAACGAAGAAAATTTGGATTCCTCTTCAATCTTGAGGATTTCCCTTTTGAAAGCATGGAACTTCCTCGGTGATGGTTCAATTTATGAAGGGCGTGCATGACAACATAAGCCAAACCTTCTCAAATTTTTACCAAGGCATGGTGAGGTCATACCATGGCACCATGTGAGGCGTCATGTTTTTAAGCATTTATTTCATTTTTTCTATAGTTGAAAACCCAACAAACAGACATTTGTGGTTGACTATTGCCACACATTTCGTCGAAATATCTGTCCATTTCTTGTAAAAGGCACGCGAATTTACTAAATGACACGAGCATGGTTTTCTAGGCCGTCCTTGTGGACCCTTTCATGCATCGATTGTTTGAACTTGAATTATGCGGATTAATGCCTAGGAAATGCATATAATCCCCTAAATATGGCAAATGAACCCGGAAAAGTGCCAAATTTGAACACGGTGATTTGCAGCTTGTATGCTCATCATAGAAAAAAACTCGTGGACAAAGGAAATTTGGACCCCCTTCAATCTTAGTGATTTCCCTCTCGAAACCATGAAACTTCCTCGGTGACGGTTCGATTTATGAAAGACGCGCATCACGACATAAGGAAAACATTCTCCAATTTTTACTAGGGCATGGTCAGGCCATACCATGGCACCACGCCAGGCGTCATGTTTTCCAACCATGTGTTTCATTTTTTGTACAGTTGTTAACCGAGTAAATGACGCATTTATGGTTGACTATTGCCACACATTTCCTTGAAATATCTGCCCATTCCTTGTAAAAGGCATGAGAATGTGCTAAATAACACGAGCATGGTTTTCTAGACCGTTCTTGTGCACCTTTTCATGCACTGATTGTTCGAATTTGAATTATGCCCATTAATGCCTAGAAAATGCACATAATCCCCTAAATATGGTAAATGAGCCCGGGAAAATGTCAAATTTGAACACGTTGCATTTGAGGCGGTATGTTGATCGTTGGAAAAAAACCAAATGACAAACTAGGACGGAAATTAGGATTCCCCTTCAATCTTGGGGATTTTCCCTCTCGAAAGGACAGAACTTCCTTGGTGATGGTTCGATTTATGAAGGGCGTGCATGACGACATAAGCCAAACCTTCTCAAATTTTTACCAGGGCATGGTGAGGTCATACCATGGCACCATGCCAGGCGTCATGTTTTTTAAGCATTTATTTCATTTTTTCTATAGTTGAAAACCCAACAAACAGACATTTGTGGTTGACTATTGCCACACATTTCATCGAAATATCCGCCCATTCCTTGTAAAAGGCATGAGAATTTACTAAATGGCACGATCATGGTTTTCTAGGCCGTTCTTGTGGACCCTTTCATGCATCGATTGTTTGAACTTGAATTGTGCGCATTAATGCCTAGGAAATGCACATAATCCCTTAAATATGGCGAATGAACCCGGAAAAGTGCCAAATTTGAACATGGTGATTTGCAGGTTGTATTCTCATCATAGAAAAAACTCGTGGACAAAGGACAAAGGAAATTTGGACCCCCTTCAATCTTGGTGATTTCCCCCTCGAAACCATGAAACTTCTTCGGATGATGGTTCGTTTTATGAAAGGCACGCATCATGACATAAGGAAAACATTCTCCAATTTTTACCAGGGCATGGTGAGGCCATACCATGGCACCACACCAGGCGTCATGTTTTCTAACCATGTGTTTCATTTTTGTATAGCACGAGCATTGTTTTCCAGATTGTTCTTGTGCACCATTTCATGCACCGATTGTTCAAATTTGAATTATGTGCATAATTAATGCCTAGAAAATGCACACAATCCCGTAAATATGGTAAATGAGTTTGAAAAAATGTCAAATTTGAACATGTTTTATTTGAGGCGGTATGTTGATCGTTGGAAAAAAACCGAATGAAAAAATAGGACGGAAATTTGGATTCCCCTTCAATCTTGGTGATTTCCCTCTCCAAAGCATTGAACTTCCTCGGTGATGGTTCACTTTATGAAGGGCGTGCATGCTGACATAAATCAAACCTTCTCAGCTTTGAACCAGGGCACGGTGGGGCCATACCATGGCACCATGCCAGCCGTCATGTTTTTCAAGCACATATTTCATTGTTCTATAGTTGATAACCCAGTAAATGACGCGTTTGTGGCTGACCATTGCCATGAATTCCATTGAAATCTCTGCCAATTCCTTGTAAAAGGCTTGAGAAATTACTAAGTACCATGAGTATGTTTTTTCCAGACCATTCTTGTGCACCCTTTCATGCTCCAATTGTTTGAATTTGAATTACGTGCATTAATGCCTACAAAATGCACATAATCCCCTAAATAGTGTAAATGAACCCGGAAAAGTGTCAAATATGAACATGGTGATTAGCAGGGTTTATGTTCATCGTAGAAAAAAAACTCATGGATGAAGGACAAAGGAAATTTGGATTCCCATTCAATCTCGGTGATTTACTATCGCACATGATTCATCTCCGTCGCCTCTGCGAACCGTGTGTGTTCACTCACACATGCAAAAGGAAAAGAAAACCCTCGCCCACTTCGTCCCCACTCACTCGCCGCGGACTCCTCTGCAACTCTGCTAAGCTCAACGGCTGTTGGCGGCGGCGTACGTCGCGCTCCAAACGACACCGGATTTCGCCTCCACCACTTTCCGTCGCCTATCTGCACCAACATTCTAGACTCTGGTCGACTGGGTTTTCTGCGGGATTGGGCCGGGGATTTTTCTCATGGAGAAGGTAATCAACTTAATTAGCGAAATATTCACTCATCCCTTATCACAGTCCGTCCGCCGCTGTTAATCAACCGGCGGAAATTGCCGTGGAATCATTTTTGTTCTAGCTGATTCCTGGGTGTTCATTCATGTGTGCACAGTGCGAGGACAAATCGGGCAACTGTGGTCGTGGCCAGTCGGAAACAAAGTTCTATCTCACCATTCTGGATGACTTCAGGGAGCGCTCGGTATGTTCAATCTCAACCTACCATGGTTAGTATGGCCTAAATTTGTGAACATATACCGTCTATTGCTACATTATCTATATATTTGCATCAAATCTTTGTTACATTATCTATTTTTAATTCTATATTTTTGTACTTTGCTTGCATCTATATATGGATATGTTCTATCAGTTACTCCCATATTTGCATCTTACTCGGTTATTTCAATATATATAATTTACGATCTTAATTTTCATTTCAAGCAGTACATCCCTTGCTTTGCAAGAACAGGAGTAGAAGGAAATCTTGGGCTTTACTTTGCTGATGACTCCCAGGATGTCATATTGACAACGCAACATGGATTGACGGTTAGCGTAAAACTTGATAAAGATGGTCACTCCTATTTTAATGCGGATCTTTGGAGAAAAATGTCTAAGTGTTATGAACTGAAAGCTGGCAATAAAATTCTAGTGCGTGCACCACAGCCGATCAAAGTCTGATCGAGGTTAGTGTCCTTTCAACTTTCTCCATGATGTCATATTACTATTTAAGCAACCAATTGATCACTATTTAAGCAACCAATTGTGATATCATATTCTGACTCTGTTCCTAGGAAGTAACAAATTCTGTTTACCAATTTATGTGCACTATATATTCTTCTACCATGTTCTGAATAAATAATACCTTTTCACCTTTTAAGCAGGATATGTTGGATGCACAGTGAACGATATGTATGTTACTAAGCATACCAAATTTCACTGGAAGGACTTGAAGCATGTCATAAACTTTGTTGATAATCTGACAGAGATAGCACAGCGTATGAACGCTGGATTTTGGATGGGATTAATTAGACCTATGGTGCACACACTGAACAAGACCAATTGTGTGCACAAAGCGTTGGTAAAAAGTCTTATTTTAATGTTGATGCTCATAAACTATATATATCTTCAACGATATGTTACAATTGTTTTTATTCTACATGTTAACCGAAATTGCCCCTGTAGCCGTTCCTGGATCAATTTCCCGGCGTGGTCGAATTACACATGTGCCTGCTAATAACGCCAAAGTGATTGCAAGGTACTGCATTTCCCGCAAAAATGGAACCATTCAAATTAACAAGTTCTCGCTTCTCGTGGCAATGCATCATATTGGAAAATTGGAGACACTGTTCTACTCCTGCTCTACCAAGGCACAGGAGGGCTCTTCGTTTTCATTGATGAGATTCCAAGTCGCCGTGATCAAGCTGCTTCCAGTGGATAGTTGTGGTTGTTGGCCCTCAGCCTCTTAAAATGTGCTAGCTGTTACTATATATGTTAAGTATGTAGGACCATATGGTTGTTGGCCCTTAGCCTCTTAAAATGTGATAGTTGTTACTATGTTAAGTATGTAGATATGGACCATATGGTTGTCAAAACCGTGTTACGAAGATCCTCCTTTTATCGAATAGTGTAACCACTATATATATGTTACTCAAACTCTGTTACCCAAGTTCATAATTTTTCATGGAAAGTATTAGTATCGTACACAGTTCATTGAGTTTAAGCGTGTGCCCGATGTCCAGAAGGCATTTGCATATTAACTATCCATATTGCAAATTCACACACATGTTCACATAAGGAAACGTATGTGTAACATACTAATCACCGCACACGAGTACTCGCCGACGCATCGTGTGCGATACTCCTAGCCACCGCAAGCAACTAGTTTGCATTTTTCAAAAAAAAAATGTACACACAGAACCACACACAATGTAACTGTATTGACCGTCTGTGTTGTAATTTCTCATTGCAAACAGTTTATCCGAGTCGGTTGTTTGCCACGTATCACTGATAACCCACAAGTATAGGAGATCGCAACAGCTTTCGAGGGTAGAGTGTTCAACCCAAATTTATTGATTCGACACAGGGGGAGCCAAAGAATATTCTCAAGTATTAGCAGCTGAGTTGTCAATTCAACCACACCTGGAAACTTAGTCTCTGCAGCAAAGTGTTTAGTAGCAAAGTAATATGATAGTGGTGGTAGCGGCAACAAAAGTAAAGACAGCAAAAGTAATGTTTTTGGTATTTTGTAGTGATTGTAACAGTAGCAGCGGGAAAGTAAATAAGTGTAAACCAGTATATGGAAAACTCGTAGGCACCAGATCAGTGATGGATAATTATGCCGGATGCGGTTCATCATGTAACAGTCATAACATAGGGTGACACAGAACTAGCTCCAATTCATCAATGTAATGTAGGCATGTATTCCGTATATAGTCATACGTGCTTATGGAAAAGAACTTGCATGACATCTTTGTTGGAAATATGCCCTAGAGGCAATAATAAATTAGTTATTATTATATTTCCTTGTTCATGATAATCGTTTATTATCCATGCTATAATTGTATTGATAGGAAACTCAGATACATGTGTGGATACATAGACAACACCATGTCCCTAGTAAGCCTCTAGTCGACTAGCTCGTTGATCAATAGATGGTCACGGTTTCCTGACCATGGACATTGGATGTCGTTGATAACGGGATCACATCATTAGGAGAATGATGTGATGGACAAGACCCAATCCTAAGCATAGCACTAGATCGTGTAGTTCGTTTGCTAAAGCTTTTCTAATGTCAAGTATCATTTCCTTAGACCATGAGATTGTGCAACTCCCGGATACCGTAGGAGTGCTTTGGGTGTACCAAATGTCACAACGTAACTAGGTGGCTATAAAGGTACATTACAGGTATCTCCAAAAGTGTCTGTTGGGTTGGCACGAATCGAGACTGGGATTTGTCACTCCGTGTAAACGGAGAGGTATCTCTGGGCCCACTCGGTAGGACATCATCATAATGTGCACAATGTGATCAAGGAGTTGATCACGGGATGATGTGTTACGGAACGAGTAAAGAGACTTGCCGGTAACGAGATTGAACAAGGTATCGGGATACCGATGATCGAATCTCGGGCAAGTGTCATACCGATAGACAAAGGGAATTGTATACGGGATTGATTAAGTCCTTGACATCGTGGTTCATCCGATGAGATCATCGTGGAACATGTGGGAGCCAACATGGGTATCCAGATCCCGCTGTTGGTTATTGACCAGAGAGTCATCTCGGTCATGTCTGCATGTCTCCCGAACCCGTAGGGTCTACACACTTAAGGTTCGATGACGCTAGGGTTATAGAGATATTAGTATGCGGTAACCCGAAAGTTGTTCGGAGTCCCGGATGAGATCCCGGACGTCACGAGGAGTTCCGGAATGGTCCGGAGGTAAAGAATTATATATAGGACACCCAAAACAGTTGGGTATACCTCATGTCTCAGATCCGAAAGCAATAAGGGATTGTTTCTAGGATCGGGTCCTTTCTCGAGGAAAAGTTTCTCTCGAAAGAATTGAGTGGGAGGATGGTGGAGACTTGATGAGGTTATTGAACCGTCTCTTCAACTAGTGTGTGGCAGGGCACAGGAAGTTGTTCCTGCGGCACCTACACCAATTGAAGTGGAAGCTTATGATACTGATCATGAAACTTCAGATCAAGTCACTAACAAACCTCGTGGGATGACAAGGATGTGTACTACTTCAGAGTGGTACGTAATCCTGTCTTGGAAGTCATGTTGCTAGACAACAATGAACCTACGAGCTATGGAGAAGCGATGGTGGGCTCGGATTCCGATAAATGGCTCGAGGCCATAAAATCCGAGAGAGGATCCATGTATGAAAACAAAGTGTAGACTTTGGCAGAACAGCTCGATGGTCGTAAGGCTGTTGAGTGCAGATGGATTTTAAAAGGAAGACGGACAATGATGGTAAATGTCACCATTAAGAAAGCTCGACTTGTCGTTAAGATGTTTTCCGACAAGTTCAAGGAGTTGACTACGGTGAGACTTCCTCACTCGTAGCGATGCTAAGAGTCTGTTGGAATTATATTAGTGATTACTGCATTATTTATGAAATCTTGCAGATAGGATGTCAAAACATTGTTTCCTCGACGATTTTCTTGAGGAAAGGTTGTATGTGATACACCCGGAAGGTTTTGTCAATCCTGAAAGATGCTAATAAATATGCAAAGCTCGAGCAATCCTTCTAAGGACTGGAGTAAGCATCTCGGAGTTGGAATGTATGCTTTGATGAGATGATCAAAGATTTTGGGTGTATACAAAGTTTATGAGAAACTTGTATTTCCAAAGAAGTGAGTGGGAGCACTATAGAATTTCTGATGAGTATATGTTGTTGACATATTGTTGATCAGAAATGACGTAGAATTTCTGGAAAGCATATAGGGTTATTTGGAAAGTGTTTTTCAATGGAAAGCCTGGATTAAGCTACTTGAACATTGAGCATCAAGATCTATAAGAATAGATCAAAACGCTTAATAGTACTTTCAAATGAGCACATACCTTGACATGATCTTGAAGGTGTTCAAGATGGATCAGTCAAAGAAGGAGTTCTTGCCTGAGTTGTAAGGTATGAAGTTAAGACTTAAAGCTCGACCACGGCAGAATAGAGAGAAAGGACGAAGGTCGTCCCCTATGCTTAAGACGTAGGCTCTACAGTATGCTATGCTGTGTACCGCACCTGAAATGTGCCTAGCCATGAGTCGGTCAGGGGGTACAAGAGTGATCCAAGAATGGATCACGGGACAGCGGTCAAAGTTATCCTTAGTAACTAGTGGACTAAGGAATTTTCTCGATTATGGAGGTGGCAAAAGAGTTCGTCGTAAAGGGTTACGTCGATGCAAGCTTAACACCTATCCGGATAGCTCTGAGTAGAGATACCGGATACGTATAATGGAGCAACAATTTAGAATAACTCCAAGTAGAACAATTATTTGAAATGGCTCCAAATAGAACGTGGTAGCTACATCTAGGAGATGACATAGAGATTTGTAAAGCACACACGGATCTGAAAGGTTCAGACCCGTTGACTAAAACCTCTCTCACAAGCAACATGATCAAACCCAGAACTCATTGAGTGTTAATCACATAGTGATGTGAACTAGATTATTGACTCTAGTAAACTCTTTGGATGTTGGTTACATGGCGATGTGACCTATGAGTGTTAATCACATGGCGATGTGAACTAGATTATTGACTCTAGTGCAAGTGGGAGACTGTTGGAAATATGCCCTAGAGGCAATAATAAATTAGTTATTATTATATTTCCTTGTTCATGATAATCGTTTATTATCCATGCTATAATTGTATTGATAGGAAACTCAGATACATGTGTGGATACATAGACAACACCATGTCCCTAGTAAGCCTCTAGTCGACTAGCTCGTTGATCAATAGATGGTCACGGTTTCCTGACCATGGACATTGGATGTCATTGATAACGGGATCACATCATTAGGAGAATGATGTGATGGACAAGACCCAATCCTAAGCATAGCACTAGATCGTGTAGTTCGTTTGCTAAAGCTTTTCTAATGTCAAGTATCATTTCCTTAGACCATGAGATTGTGCAACTCCCGGATACCGTAGGAGTGCTTTGGGTGTACCAAATGTCACAACGTAACTGGGTGGCTATAAAGGTACATTACAGGTATATCCGAAAGTGTCTGTTGGGTTGGCACGAATCGAGACTGGGATTTGTCACTCCGTGTAAACGGAGAGGTATCTCTGGGCCCACTCGGTAGGACATCATCATAATGTGCACAATGTGATCAAGGAGTTAATCACGGGATGATGTGTTACGGAACGAGTAAAGAGACTTGCCGGTAACGAGATTGAACAAGGTATCGGGATACCGATGATCGAATCTCGGGCAAGTGTCATACCGATAGACAAAGGGAATTGTATACGGGATTGATTAAGTCCTTGACATCGTGGTTCATCCGATGAGATCATCGTGGAACATGTGGGAGCCAACATGGGTATCCAGATCCCGCTGTTGGTTATTGACCGGAGAGTCATCTCGGTCATGTCTGCATGTCTCCCGAACCCGTAGGGTCTACACACTTAAGGTTCGGTGACGCTAGGGTTATAGAGATATTAGTATGCGGTAACCCGAAATTTTTTTGGAGTCCCGGATGAGATCCCGGACGTCACGAGGAGTTCCGGAATGGTCCGGAGGTAAAGAATTATATATAGGAAGTGCTATTTCGGCCATCGGGACAAGTTTCAGGGTCATCGGCATTGTACTGGGACCACCGAAAGGGTCCCGGGGGGTCCATCGGGTGGGGCCACCTGCCCCGGGGGGCCACATGGGCTGTAGGGGGTGCGCCTTGGCCTATATGGGCCAAGGGCACCAGCCCCAAGAGGCCCATGCGCCAAGAGAAGAGAAAAAGGGGAGAGTCCTAAAGGGGGAAGGCACCTCCGAGGTGCCTTGGGGAGGATGGACTCCTCCCCCCCTTGGCCGCACCCTTCCTTGGAGGAAGGGGCAAGGGCTGCGCCTCCCCCCTCTCCCTTGGCCCTATATATAGTGGGGAAAAGGAGGAGCAACTATACCTGAGCCCTGGCGCCTCCCTCTCCCTCCCATGACACATCTCCCTCCTCCCGCAGCGCTTGGCGAAGCCCTGTTGGAATCCCGGTACTTCCACCACGCCGTCGTGCTGCTGGATCTCCATCAACCTCTCCTTCCCCCTTGCTGGATCAAGAAGGAGGAGACGTCGCTGCTCCGTATGTGTGTTGAACGCGGAGGTGCCGTCCGTTCGGCGCTAGGATCATCGGTGATTTGGATCACGACGAGTACGACTCCATCAACCCCGTTCTCTTGAACGCTTCCGCGCGCGATCTACAAGGGTATGTAGATCCACTCCTCCCTCGTTGCTAGATGACTCCATAGATTGATCTTGGTGACACGTAGGAAATTTTTTGAATTTATGCTACGTTCCCCAACAATCTTTTGTCCTACCCTCCCGTGGCAGCGGGGTCCTATTGGAAACTTAGGGATATTAAGGCCTCCTTTTAATAGAGAACCGAAACAAAGCATTAGCACATAGTGAATACATGAACTCCTCAAACTATGGTCATCACCGGGAGTGGTCCTGATTATTGTCACTTCAGGGTTGCCGGATCATAACACATAGTAGGTGACTATAGACTTGCAAGATAGGATCAAGAACTCACATATATTCATGAAACATAATAGGTTCAGATCTGAAATCATGGCACTCAGGCCCTAGGGACAAGCATTAAGCATAGCAAAGTCATAGCAACATCAATCTCAGAACATAATGGATACTAGGGATCAAATCCTAACAAAACTAACTCGATTACATGATAAATCTCATCCAACCCATCACCGTCCAGCAAGCCTACGATGGAATTACTCACGCACGGCGGTGAGCATCATAAAATTGGTCATGGAGGATGGTTGATGATGACGACGGCGACGAATCCCCCTCTCTGGAGCCCTGAACGGATTCCAGATCAGCCCTCCCGAGAGGTTTTAGGGCTTGGCGGCGGCTCTGTATCGTAAACCGCGATGATCTCTTCTCTCTGATTTTTTTTCTCTCCGAAAGCGAATATATAGAGTTGGAGTTGGCGTCGGAGGGTTTCCAGGGGGCCCACGAGGTAGGGGGTGCGCCCTAGGGGGGCGCCCCCACCCTCGTGAGAAGGGTGTGGGCCCCCTGGTCTTCATCTTTGGCGAGGATTTTTTATTGTTTTTTCTAAGATGTTCCGTGGAGTTTCAGGTCATTCCGAGAATATTTGTTTTCTGCACATAAAACAACACCATGGCAATTCTGCTGAAAACAGCGTCAGTTCGGGTTAGTTCCATTCAAATCATACAAGTTAGAGTCCAAAACAAGGGCAAAAGTGTTTGGAAAAGTAGATACGACGGAGACGTATCAACTCCCCCAAGCTTAAACCCTTGCTTCTCCTCAAGCAATTCAGTTGACAAACTGAAAGAAAGAAAGAAAAACTTTTACAAACTCTGTTTGCTCTTGTTGTTGTAACTATGTCAAGCCAGCATTCAAGTTTTCAGCATAGATCATAACTAACCACATTTGCAATAATTCTGAGGTCTCATAATTACTCATATCAATAGCATAATCAACTAGCAAGTCATAATAATAAATCTCGGATGACAACACTTTCTCAAAACAATCATAATATGATATAACAAGATGGTATCTCGCTAGCCCTTTCTGAGACTGCAAAACATAAATGCAGAGCACCTTTAAAGATCGAGGACTGACTAGACATTGTAATTCATGGTAAAAGAGATCCAATCATAGTCACACCCAACATAGATTAATAGTGATGAATGCAAATGACAGCTGTGCTCTCCAGCTAGTGCTTTTTAATAAGAGGGTGATGACCCAACATAAAAGTAAATGGATAGGCCCTTCGCGGAGGGAAGCAGGGATTTGTAGAGGTGCCAGAGCTCGGTTTTACAATAGAGATAAACTGTATTTTGAGCGGTATACTTTCATTGTCAACATAATAACTAAGAGATGGCGATATCTTCCATGCTAAACACATTATAGGCGGTTCCCAAATAGAATGGTAAATTTTATACTCCCCCTCCACCAACAAACATCAATCCATGGCTTGCTCGAAACAACGAGTGCCTCCAACATACATCAGGTCCCAGGGGGAGTTTTGTTTGCAATTAATTTTGATTTAGTTTGCATAAAGCATGGGACTGGGCATCCCGGTGACCAGCCATTTTCTCGTGAGTGAGGAGCGGAGTCCACTCCTCTTGAGAATAACCCGCCTAACACGAAAGATAAGGACAACCTTGGTTGATACATGAGCTATTCGAGCATACAAAACAGAATGTTTATTTGAAGGTTTAGAGTTTGGCACATACAAATTTACTTGGAACGGCAGGTAGATACCGCATATAGGAAGGTATAGTGGACTCCTCTGGAATAACTGTGGGGTTTAAGGGATTGGATGCACAAGCAGTATTCCTGCTTAGTACAGGTGAAGGCTAGCAAAAGACAGGGAAGCGACCAACTAGAGAGCGACAACAGCCATGTACATGCATTAAAATAAATAAACATTGGATGCAAGCATGAGTAGGATATAATCCACCATGAACATAAATATCGTGAAGGCTATGTTGATTTGTTTCAACTACATGCGTGAACATGTGCCAAGTCAAGTCACTTAAATCATTCAAAGGAGGATACCACCCTATCATACCACATCATAACCATCTCAATAGCATGTTGGCACACAAGGTAAATCATTATAACTCATAGCTAATCAAGCATGGCACAAGGAACTATGATCTCTAGTTATCATTGCAAACATGTTTATTCATAATAAGCTGAATCAAGAACGAGGGACTCATCATATTTACAAAAACAAAAGAGGTCGAGTTCATACCAGCTTTTCTCATCTCAGCCAGTCCATCATATATCATCATAATTGCCTTTCACTTGCCCGACCGAATGGTGTGAATAATAATAAGAGTGTACGTGCATTGGACTAAGCTGGAATCTGCGAGCATTCAATAAACAGGAGAAGACAAGGCAATATGGGCTCTTTGGTTAATTCAACAATAATGCATATAAGAGCCACTTCAACAATTTAATTATGGTCTTCTCCTACTGACCCCCAAAGAAAAGAAAAGGAATAAAACTATTTATACGGGAAAGCTCCCAACAAGCAAAAGAAGAACATGAAATATTTTTGGGTTTTCTTTTTAATTGCTACTACAAGCAGAAAAATAAACTACTACTAATTTTTTTGGTTTTTCTTAAGGTTTAACAAACACACAAGAAGAAAGCATAAAAAGGAAAATAAACTAGCATGGATGATACAATGAAAAAGTATGAGCACCGACATCTAGCAATGAGTGTGTGTGAACATAAATGTAATGTCAGTGGGAAATACGTACTCCCCCAAGCTTAGGCTTTTGGCCTAAGTTGGTCTATGGCCATGGCTGGCCTGGCGGATATCCATAATAATAGTTGGGGTCGTACTGCGATGAGGAAGAAGAAGGCTCCGATTGCCACTGGCTGGCAATCATCTTCGGATCCCACTGATAGTTAGACTGTCGTAAAGGATCAAATTGTGGTTCCAGTTCTGGCTCCTCGGCTAGTGCAGGGTTCCGGTAGGCGTGAATAGCCGTCAACGGAACAAGGTACGTGCCTACAGTCAAATCAAACAAAGAAGGAGCAGGCAAGGTAATAGTCTCAGGATGATGTTTATTAAAGAACAATTGATATTTAAGCTCCCCTGCCCTATTCTTAACAATAAAATCATGTGCCACCATACTTTTATGATCTAGATAAACACCATGAAGCACCTTTTCTTCCTTCTCAGCATGCCTAATAGGTATGTTAAAATGTGCGGCTAGGTGTGTAGCATAGATGCCTCCAAAGATGGGGCCCTTAGTACGGTTCATATTTAACCGTCTAGCAATAATACAACCCATACTAAAAGTGTTATGACTGTATAAACCTTGGAGTAGAATAATTATATCAGGGATACTAAGGTTTCCACAGTTTCCGCGTCTAATTAAACAACGACTAGCAAATAATGCAAAGTAACGTAAAACAGGAAAATGTATGCTAGTGATTCGTGCATCGGAAACCTTCCTGGTTTCTCCTACAGTGATATTATTAATAAATCCCTCCACATCATCATGATGTGGTTCTTCTGTCTTGCCCTCAAAAGGGACTAAACAAATCCGACAGAAATCATAAAGTGACATCTCCTTATGCTCATCATATAAATGAAACTCCACCGTAGGTGGTGAGTTCCTAGAGTGAAAATGAAAGTTTTGCACAAAGGTATTTGTGAGTAAGAGATACTGATCGCATTGGTCGTGGAGGAAAGCGGTGAGGCCTGCATTGTGAGCCAATTCATGAAAATCTTCATAAATATCGGCTGCTCTCAAGAAATCATCAGAAGGCCATTCACACGCCCGAATCTCCATGGTGCACGGCAAATTATACTTAGGCTTCAGTGCCTTTTCCTTCGAGCTTTGGCTCGATGATCCCCTCAAGAATCTCCTCATTATATTCTAAAAAATTCTGAAATTTTTAGTAACTTCAAACAAAAGTGAACCAACTTTAATAAAACTGATAGCAACTACTCCTACAAGTTCCTAGAGCCTATATCAAGCGTTAGAACTACTTAGAACCATATAAATTTGGCATGCAAGCTCAAGAACATGGTCATCTATGCAGCATAAATTTTCAATGAATAAAGAACTAGAACAAAAACTAATTGGACCAATGGAGGAGTCACATACCAAGGAACAATCTCCCCAAGCAGTTTTGCGCGAGGTGCTTTGAGCAAGGAGATCGAAAATCACAGCAAAAGTGTCTGGAACTCGTGCTTGAGTTGGTTTTTTGGGTTTGTGTGAGACAGAGGAAGAAGATGGGTGCTGGGATAAGTGGAGGAGGGCCACCGTGGGCCCACGAGGTAGGGGGGCGCGCCCTAGAGGGGGGGGGGCGCCCACCACCCTTGTGGCCAGGTGGCAGCTCCTCCCGCGGTAATTTTTGCACAGTAAATCCTCAAATATTCCCGAAAAAATCATATTAAATTGGCATGTCATTCTGAGGACTTTTATTTTCGGGATATTTTTATATTGCATGGATAAGCCAGGAAACAGACAAAAAAATACTATTTTTACTTTATTTCTACTAATTAACAGAAAGTAAAGAGAGGGTACAGAAGTTGGTGCTTCTAGTTTCATCCATCTCATGCTCATCAAAAAGAATCCACTAACAAGGTTGATCAAGTCTTGTTAACAAACTCATTCCGATTAACATGAAACCGGAGAAGTTTCGAATAACACTAAGTTACCTCAACGGGGATATGCACATCCCCAATAATAAGTATATCATATTTCTTCTTGACAGTAGGAAGAGGAAATTCAAAACCTCCAAATATAATCGATGGAAATTTTCCAATGGAGTTGATACTATGAACTTGAGGTTGTTTCCTCGAAAAGTGTACCGTATGCTCATTACCATTAACATGAAAAGTGACATTGCCTTTGTTGCAATCAATAACAGCCCCTGCAGTATTAAGAAAAGGTCTTCCAAGAATAATAGACATACTATCATCCTCGGGAATATCAAGAATAACAAAGTCTGTTAAAATAGTAACGTTTGCAACCACAACAGGCACATCCTCACAAATACCGACAGGTATAGCAATTGATTTATCAGCCATTTGCAAAGATATTTTGGTAGGTGTCAGCTTATTCAAGTCAAGTCTACGATATAAAGAGAGAGGCATAACACTAACACCGGCTCCAAGATCACATAAAGCAGTTTTAATATAATTTCTTTTAATGGAGCAAGGTATAGTAGGTACTCTGGGATCTCCAAGTTTCTTTGTTATTCCACCCTTAAAAGTATAATTAGCAAGCATGGTGGAAATCTCAGCTTCCGGTATCTTCCTTTTATTAGTAATGACATCCTTCATATATTTAGCATAAGGATTTGTTTTGAGCACATTAGTTAATTGCATACGCAAAAAGATAGGCCTAATCATTTCAGCAAAGCGCTCAAAATCCTCATCATCCTTTTTCTTGGATGGTTTTGGAGGAAAAGGCATGGGTTTCTGAACCCAAGGTTCCCTTTCTATACCATGTTTCCTAGCAACAAAGTCTTTCTTATCATAACGTTGATTCTTTGATTGTGGGTTATCAAGATCAACAACAGGTTCAATTTCTACATCATTGTCATTACTAGGTTGAGCATCATCATGAACATCATCATTAACATTTTCACTAGGTTCATGTTCATTACCAGATTGTGTTTTAGCATCAGACATAGAGATATCATTTGGATTATCAGGTGGTTCAGCAATAGGTTCACTAGAAGTTTGCACAGTTCTATCATTTTTCTTTTTCTTCTTTTTAGAAGAACTAGGAACATCAATATTATTTCTCTGAGAATCTTGCTCGATTCTCTTAGGGTGGCCTTTAGGATACAATGGTTCCTGAGTCATTCTACCAGTTCTAGTAGCCACTCTAACAGCATAATCATTTTTCTTACTATTAATTTCATCAAGCACTTCTTTTTGAGATTTAAGTACTTGTTCTACTTGCGTGGTAACCATAGAAGCATGTTTGCTAACAAGTTTAAGTTCACATTTAATATCAGCCATATAATCACCCAAGCGTCTAATCATATAAGCATTTTCTTTTAATTGTCTACCAAAATAAGCATTGAAGTCGTCTTGCTTATACATAAAGTTATCAAACTCATCCAAGCACTGACTAGCAATTTTAGTAGGAGGGACTTCAACTTTATCATATCTATAGAGAGAATTTACCTTTACTACCTGTGTCGGGATATCGGGGTCAGGAGGTTCTTCAATAAATAAAGAATTGAGATCATATGTTCCTTCAACAGGCGGTATATTAAGACCATGTATTTCTTCAATAGGAGGTAAATTTTTAACATCTTCAGCTTTAATACCTTTCTCTTTCATAGATTTCTTTGCCTCTTGCATATCTTTGAGACTGATAAATAGAACACTTCTCTTCTTTGGAGTTGGTTTAGGAATAGACTCAGTAATTGGAGCAGGAGCTAGCTCAGGAGGTGCCCAATTATTTTCATTTGTCAACATATTATTCAATAGAATTTCAGCTTCATCCGGTGTTCTTTCCCTGAAAAGAGAACCATCACAACTATCCAGGTAATCTCTGGAAGCATCGGTTAGTCCATTATAAAAGATATCAAGTATTTCAGGTTTCTTAAGAGGATGATCAGGCAAAGCATTAAGTAACTTGAGAAGCCTCCCCCAAGCTTGTGGGAGACTCTCTTCTTTAATTTGCACAAAGTTGTATATTTCCCTCAAAGCAGCTTGTTTCTTATGAGCAGGGAAATATTTAGCAGAGAAGTAATAAATCATATCTTGGGGACTACGCACACAACCAGGATCAAGCGAATTAAACCATATCTTAGTATCACCCTTTAATGAGAACGGAAATATTTTGAGTATATAAAAGTAACGTGATCTCTCATCATTAGTGAACAGGGCAACTATATCATTTAACTTACTAAGATGTGCCACAACAGTTTCAGATTCATAGCCATAAAATGGATCAGATTCAACCAAAGTAATTATATCAGCATCAACAGAGAATTCATAATCTTTATCAGGAACACATATAGGTGAAGTAGCAAAAGCAGGGTCGGGTCTCATTTTATCTCTAAGTGATTCTTTGTTCCATTTAACTAATAAACTCTTAAGCTCATATCTATCTTTGCAAGCAAAAATAGCGGCAGAAGATTCCATATCAAAAAGATAGCCCTCAGGAATAACATGCATATTTTCATCACCGTATTCAGATTCAATAATTTCTTTTTCTCTAGCCCTAGCAATTTGTTCATCAAGAAATTCACCAAGGGGCACAGTAGTATCAGACATAGAAGCAGTTTCATCATAAGTATCATGCATAGTAGAAGTGGCATCATCAATAACATGCCACATATCAGAATGAATAGCAGAAGCAGATGGAGGTGTCGCAAACTTACTCATAACAGAAGGTGAATCAAGTGCGGAGCTAGATGGCAGTTCCTTACCTCCCCTCGTAGTTGAGGGATAAATTTTGGTTTTGGATCTCTCAAGTTCTTCATAATGATAAGAAGATATAAATCCCAAGTGACTCAAAGAATAGAGCTATGCTCCCCGGCAACGGCGCCGGAAATTAGTCTTGATAACCCACAAGTATAGGGGATCGCAACAACTTTCGAGGGTAGAGTATTCAATCCAAATTTATTGATTCGACACAAGGGGAGCCAAAGAATATTCTCAAGTATTAGCAGCTGAGCTGTCAATTCAACCACACCTGGAAACTTAGTATCTGCAGCAAAGTGTTTACTAGCAAAGTAATATGATAGTGGTGGTAGCGGCAACAAAAGTAAAGACAACAAAGTTAATGTTTTTGGTATTTTGTAGTGATTGTAACAGTAGCAGCGGGAAAGTAAATAAGCGTAAACCAGTATATGGAAAACTCATAGGCACCGGATCAGTGATGGATAATTATGCCGGATGCGGTTCATCATGTAACAGTCATAACATAGGGTGACACAGAACTAGCTCCAATTCATCAATGTAACGTAGGCATGTATTCCGTATATAGTCATACGTGCTTATGGAAAAGAACTTGCATGGCATCTTTTGTCCTACCCTCCCGTGGCAGCGGGGTCCTATTGGAAACTTAGGGATATTAAGGCCTCCTTTTAATAGAGAACCGGAACAAAGCATTAGCACATAGTGAATACATGAACTCCTCAAACTATGGTCATCACCGGGAGTGGTCCCGATTATTGTCACTTCGGGGTTGTCGGATCATAACACATAGTAGGTGACTATAGACTTGCAAGATAGGATCAAGAACTCACATATATTCATGAAAAAATAATAGGTTCAGATTTGAAATCATGGCACTCGGGCCCTAGTGACAAGCATTAAGCATAGCAAAGTCATAGCAACATCAATCTCAGAACATAATGGATACTAGGGATCAAACCCTAACAAAACTAACTCGATTACATGATAAATCTCATCCAACCCATCACCGTCCAGCAAGCCTACGATGGAATTACTCACGCACGGCGGTGATCATCATGAAATTGGTGATGGAGGATGGTTGATGATGACGACGGCGACGAATCCCCCTCTCCGGAGCCCCGAACGGACTCCAGATCAGCCCTCCCGAGAGGTTTTAGGGCTTGGCGGCGGCTCCATATCGTAAAACGCGATGATTTCTTCTTTTTGATTTTTCTCTCTCCGAAAGCGAATATATAGAGTTGGAGTTGGCGTCGGAGGGTTTTTAGGGTGCCCACGTGGTAGGGGGCGCACCCTAGGGGGGGCGCCCCCACCCTCGTGAGAAGGGTGTGCCCCCCTAGTCTTCATCTTTGGCGAGGATTTTTAATTGTTTTTTCTAAGATGTTCCGTGGAGTTTCAGGTCATTCCGAGAATATTTGTTTTCTGCACATAAAACAACACCATGGCAATTCTGCTGAAAACAGCGTCAGTCCGGGTTAGTTCCATTCAAATCATACAAGTTAGAGTCCAAAACAAGGGCAAACGTGTTTGGAAAAGTAGATACGACGGAGACGTATCAATCACACACATCTTGTTTACATGACTCGTTTGTGATCTTTTCGCTCATCCCAAACAGTTCATCCATGTGAACTGTATGCTGCATATCACACACATCTTGTTAAGTTGAACCGTTTCTGTTGTGTTCCCTAATCGAAAACAGTTCGTCCGAGTTAATCGTATGTCGTATATCGCACACACATTGATATGGCTGCCATTTCTGTTGTTCTACCTCATCGCAAATAGTTCAAATGGATTAACCGTGTGTCCTGCATCGCACACACATTGTTATGGCTGCCCGTTTCTGTTGTTCTGCCTCATCGCAGACAGTTTGAATGGATTAACCATATACCCTGCATCGCACACACAACTAAAATCTTAACCGTGTTTGATGCATCCATCAACGCAAACATTTTGCACCTTATTTGGCGGTTTTTTACACCACTGTTTGCGATTATTGCATCGCACACAGTTTCGGCAAAGGGTCTCTGATCGTAGTCTCGCGTTAGCAGTCTCCTGCAGTAGTGTGTGCCTTGAAGGTATACAATAACTGGAAAGAGTCAACCCACTTACCATAGATATTGTCAAGTGCTATTTGCTTCCCATAGAATACTCTCATATATGGAACTGCCAGACCATACTTCTTCAATATCTTCTGCAATTTTGTTGGTCCCACTTCTGAATCCTCTAAAACCCAGGTCTTCACAGCATCAGTAACCCATCTACTCTTAGCTGACTTCAATCTTTTTCTCCTGTTCACACTAGGACATGTATGAGCAGTTTTTTTCACCTTAACCTGCATTCATGAAAGTTCAGACACATGTCAGAACCTATGTGCTGCAACAAACAAACAAAATACAATATCAATGCTGCTAACTACAAATGCACTGTTAGTTGCTATATTTAATACCTGAAACAGTGTGTTATGTCTCATTAAGGAGGCATGCATCCTCCATTGACACCTCTTATAAGCACAATGTACTGTCAACATAGTACTGTCACTCCTGTCTATCACAAATTTACTTTGAGTCTTTATTGAGAAGGTTGCAAGAGCATTTCTACAGTCTAAATCACTGGAAAATATTGTTCCCTCTTTCAAAGAAGGATCATCTCTATTGTATTGCACATCTGGTCTTTCCTCATCAGATGTTTCAGAATATCCCATGTCCCTATCCTCCTCCTTCTCATCTTCACCTACCTCAGCAAACATGCCTTTAGGGGGTGGAATATAATCTTCCCCTCATCATCTTTCTCCTTGCCCTTCTTCCTTGTTACAAACTGTGGAAACAACCTTTCATCCTCATCATCACTTGGCCAATTATATGGTAGTCCCTCTTAAGTATAGGGGTCACCTGAATCTCTACTGTGAGAGGGACCAGCATGCCTAGGAACTTCTACAATAGGTGTTCCTGGTGCCTGCATGGAACTGCTACCTCTATTATGAGTTGTTGTTTTCCTGCCCCTTGATTGGCTGGTCCTACCTTTACCTCTAGACCTAGACTAAGATCTTGTTCATCTGCTCTCTGTATCTCCTCTCTTCCTTTGTATGACACCGATTTCTAGTTTAGCAGGGATAGAATCATGTATTACAAACATGATACCAAGCTCATCATCACACTGGACAGGGACCCAAGCTGATTTGTTAATGTCCCAGTACCTGAATTTCACTGCATCATATAGACCCCATGGATATTGAGCACATATGGCAGATCTAAACTGATTAAAATTCCATTGATTGATAGCAACAAAAGGAAAAAAGAATCATGTATTGGATGCTTTTGTGCCAGCACTAGCTAGAAGTGTGGTTTCCATTCTACATTCCATCCCAACTGCTCTATCGGGGTCCATCCTACGATGACCACGAAAAACAGAGAGAGATCCCAACGCCACTAGGTCAACAAGTTAAACTACAAGACCAAATCGAACTACAAATGGCATGAGACTGCACCAAATTAGAAGAGAAACTTACCCCATCGAAGCATACTTCTGTGGTTGTGGTATGCTCCCTCGTTCGCTGCCGCCACCACCGCAACTATTGTCCCCATCCATCCCGTTGCCTGTGTCTCCTTCACGCGGTAGCAGAGTGCGACACAGAGTCAAATCCGAAGTTCTATCATGGCATCCATCAATAGATCGAGCCTTGGGAGTTGGGATCGAGCGAGCTAGGCTTAGGGTTACGGTGGGAGGCGATTTGGGGGAGAAAGAGAGAGCGTGCGGCTCAGGCGAGAGAATGAGAGGGAGAGAGAGTGAACCGGTGACCTAGGCCCAGGTGTAAGGACGGAGGGGCAAAAATGTCAAAGAAATGACCGCTTACCAGTCAAACAGCCTTGACTGGACGAAAACGACACTAAAGGGCAATTCTATAAGGGAACATGATGGCGGAGGGGCATTTTTGAGTAGGCTTTTGAATTAGGGGCAAATGTGAGTAGTGGGTTTGGGTTAGGGATACAGATGTAAAAGACCCAAGATTGAAAGCAAGAGAGCAGGGTAGTCAGGCTGATGTGTGGTGAAATTGGATATGCATAAGGGTTACGATCGCGTGGAATGGGTATTTCTTAAAAATATGATGCAAAAGCTGGGATTCCATAGCGAGTGGATACAGATGATGATGTCTTGCATCAATTCTATGAGGTATAAGGTGAGATTTAATTTTCAAGAGACTGAGATTTTTATTCCTAGGAGAGGTATAAGACAGGGGGGTCATGTTTGTCCCTACTTATTTCTCTTATGTGCAGAAGGTTTATCTAGCATGTTGCAGTTTGAAGAGGCTGGTGGCATTGAGGGAATTAGAGTGTGTAGAAATGCACCATCAGTATCACACCTTTTATTTGCTGATGATGCTCTTATTCTCATGAAAGCAGATGTGTTAAATGCAACTTCCTTATAGCAAGTGCTAGATACCTATTGCCAAAATTTAGGACAATTGGTAAGTTTGGCAAATCAAGTATTTTCGTCAATCCGAATACTAATGTTATTTCTAGATCAGAGATTTGTCAGGAGCTACATATTGATACTGAGGCACTATCTGACAAGTATCTCGGACTCCCTGCAATGGGAGATTCAAATTTTTTTGCGAATGTTTTGAACTCATCCCAATCATAGCAGCAGAAATAAGACTCGACAGACAAGAACTCAAACAAGCCTACTATTGAGGAGCATAACTTTGATGTATGAAGTAATTATGGCTCGAGCATATGATATCACTGGTTTGACAGAGACGATGATAATGCAATATGCAAACAAGTACTATATCTTGACAGAGAACGAGATATGAAAGATGATCGATAACTGAGACACAGAACTCTAACAAGGTAAATGACAACAACAGAGAATATGAATGAACTACGATGACATGACATAATGATGAGATAGATATGATATGATCTGAAATATAACTGAAGGAAATGACAAGGATGAACGATATGCAATAGAAAATGAAAGATCAGATAAACTATCGTCACCGAGCACGAAAGTAAACTGCTGAAGGAAATGTAGTAAGGTAGAATGAACCAGTGGTGCTCAATGGCGATATGTGAATTTGGTAGAGCAGTTCGCCCTTCTGCCAAAGGACTACGTCTGTTTGGAGGGGTTGTAACATGAAAGATAAACTCTCTTCGCCCTATTCTCCTTCAACTCGGAGCTGATCAGACTCCAGTTGATTTCACTCGTGGTAGATACTTGTCGGCAATCTCCAAACCTTCAGTCGACCTTCGCGAACCACAGTCACTCTTGGTTGCTGAAGATCTTGCTTGATCAAGACATCTTCAACACTCGAGTCGACACCTATCCGTCTAGAGAGTGCGTAGCTCTCAAGAGTAAAAGGTACAAGAACTCTAACTCAGAACTACTGTGACGCTCAACCACTGTCTAAGCTTGGGCTCTTGATTTTCCTCTCGGTGGATATTAAACTCAAATCACTTAGAGAGGGGATGCTCAATCAATCTTCTCAGAAATCTTAAGCCGAGCAGCCAACGAACAATGTTGGAGTGGGGTGGCTATTTATAGCCGCATCCTTCCTTGAAGGGAAATGACTAAATTGGACATGTGGAGCAGCCAATAGCCGAACGACACGAGTCCAACGGTCGGAAATTGAGCACAATGGTAACATTACTTGCGGAGCAAGTAAAGCTAACTCCTCAATTTTAAAGATATCTCCTGCAGCATGAAGAACAACGTCTACTATTGCCAGGTAATCAATCGAAGCATAAAGATATTTCTCTCGCATCTTTCATAGGTTTTGGGCTAAGCATTACAACGGATCTAAGCTTCGAGAACCTATACCCCTCTTAATAGTACGGAGGTCCTATGACTCAAATAAATGAAAGAAGAACAACAAAATTAATACTACATCTTCACTTTGTCTTCGACTTCCATTCATTGCAGTCATTTTCCTTCAGACAGAATCTCCGAACTAATTGCTTCACGTCAGCTATAATTTTTGAGGGGCTAACTCCTTCACATCAATCTTCTCGCATACATGTCTTCAACAGATGTAGTTCATTCTTATCTACAACACAGATATTCTTCAGTGAACTTCCTCAAACTTGACACCGGAGACATCATTCTCTTCGGTTCTGCATGGACTATTTCTCTCTGTATGCACTAGCAAACAAATCAGTCCATGCTTGTTTCTGTCAACAATCTCCAAAACACAGGAGGGCAATTATTGCACCAACAATCTCCCCCTTTTTGGATGATTGTTGACAAAATAGAACACGTCAAAGGATAGATAAGTGAAAGAAATGGAATGCGAAGGACAATTAAAAATGAGATATAATTACGAAGATAAAACATGCTCCCCCTGAAGATATGCATCAAATGCATAGATGAAAGACATGGAAGGTAGCGAGATGAATCTTAGTACGAGTGACACTGACATAAAATTTCTTTGTAGTTTATTTCAATGCACACGACTTTGTCTGATGTATTTCCTGTCACGCACAATCTTTGAAAAAGATTTCTTAGAAAGAATATACTTTGAAAAGATTTGTGATGAAAGATAATCCATGAAGATTTTCTCAGAGGACAGTTTGAATCCACATGAGATAAAGGTTCCCTACAAGTTAGATATTCATGGGAAATCAGAGCAAAGGAATTATAGATATATTGCTCGTAGTAGATATGCTTCAGATGAAGTTTTCCTCCAACAAAGATGATTACGAAGGAGAAGTGTGAGGAAAACAACTTGATAGATAGAAAGAATTTGCTCTTGAATCACAAGAGAAATAATCTGAAACAACGTTCTTCTTCTGCAAAGTAAGATAGTGAGAGATAATCATTATAGCACATCTAACCATAATACACATATAGATATAAGGAGTAAGATATATATCTTAGAGAGGCATGATTTCCAATCCTCCTTGAAAAAAATTCACTTTCCCTGCACGATAGATAATTATCGAGGATAATCATTGCTAGGGAGTAAACTTTCGATAGCGTCTGCAAACATATAGTTCGAAGCAAATAGCATTGCAGGGGGGTTATTAATAGTACACGACGACCGAGTATTTCAACACCACAAGCGGTGCTTTAAGTTTGAGAAGCAAATTGTTCAACAAAAACCACAAAGTTTGACGGGAAAGCATATGGCGAATAAAAACACCCTGCAAATAGCCCGCCGATCTATCACTCGATGTACTACTCCCCCTTTTGTCAACAAGTGTCAAAAATGAAAGAGAAAGCTGTTGGGGAACGTAGTAATTTCAAAAAATTTCCTACGCACACGCAAGATCATGGTGATGCATAGCAACGAGAGGGGAGAGTGTCATCTACGTACCCTTGTAGACCGAAAGTGGAAGCGTTAGCACAACGCGGTTGATGTATTCGCACGTCTTCACGGCCCGACCGATCAAGCACCGAAACTACGGCACCTCCGAGTTCTAGCACACGTTCAGCTCAATGACGATCCCCGGACTCCGATCCAGCAAACTGTCGGGGAAGAGTTCCGTCAGCACGACGGCATGGTGACGATCCTGATGTACTACCGTCGCAGGGCTTCGCCTAAGCACCGCTACAATATTATCGAGGATTATGGTGGAAGGGGGCACCGCACATGGCTAAGAATATGATCACGTGGATCAACTTGTGTGTCTAGGGGTG
>NC_041380.1:294525321-294547984 GCF_002162155.2 Triticum dicoccoides
GGGGGTGCGGCCGGCCAGGAGGAGGGCGCGCCAGGAGGAGTCCTACTCCCACCGGGAGTAGGATTCCCCCCTTTCCTAGTTGGAATAGGATTCGGGAAGGGGGAAAGAGGAGAGAGAGAAGGAAGGGGGGGGGGGAGCCGCCCCCTCTCCTTGTCCTATTTGGACTAGGGGGGAGGGGCGCGCGGCCCAGCCCTGGCCACCTCTCCTCTCTTCCACTAAAGCCCAGTAAGGCCCATATACCTCCCGGGGGGTTCCGGTAACCTCCTGGTACTCCGGTAAAATCCCGATTTCACCCGGAACACTTCCGATATCCAAATATAGGCTTCCAATATATCAATCTTTATGTCTTGACCATTTCGAGACTCCTCGTCATGTCCGTGACCACATCCAGGACTCCGAACAAACTTCGGTACATCAAAAAGCATAAACTCATAATATAACTGTCATCGAAACCTTAAGCGTGCGGACCCTACGGGTTCGAGAACAATGTAGACATGACCGAGACATGTCTCCGGTCAATAACCAATAGCGGAACCTGGATGCTCATATTGGCTCCTACATATTCTACGAAGATCTTTATCGGTCAGACCGTATAACAACATACTTTGTTCCCTTTGTCATCGGTATATTAGTTGCCCGAGATTCGATCGTCGGTATCTCAATACCTAGTTCAATCTCGTTACCGGCAAGTCTCTTTACTCGTTTCGTAATACATCATCTCGCAACTAACTCATTAGTTGCAATGCTTGCAAGGCTTATGTGATGTGCATTACCGAGAGGGCCCAGAGATACCTCTCCGACAATCGGAGTGACAAATCCTAATCTCGAAATACGCCAACCCAACATTTACCTTTGGAGACACCTGTAGAGCTCCTTTATAATCACCCAGTTACGTTGTGACGTGTGGTAGCACACAAAGTGTTCCTCCGATAAACGGGAGTTGCATAATCTCATAGTCATAGGAACATGTATAAGTCATGAAGAAAGCAATAGCAACATACTAAATGATCGGGTGCTAAGCTAATGGAATGAGTCATGTCAATCACATCATTCTCCTAATGATGTGATCCCATTAATCAAATGACAACACATGTCTATGGCTAGGAAACATAACCATCTTTGATCAACGAGCTAGTCAAGTAGAGGCATACTAGTGACGTTTGGTTTGTCTATGTATTCACACAAGTATTATGTTTCCGGATAATACAATTCTAGCATGAATAATAAACATTTGTCATGATATAAGGAAATAAAATAATAACATTATTATTGCCTCTAGGGCATATTTCCTTCAGTCTCCCACTTGCACTAGAGTCAATAATCTAGATTACACAGTAATGATTCTAACACCCATGGAGCTTTGGTGCTGATCATGTTTTGCTCGTGGAAGAGGCTTAGTCAATGGGTCTGCTATATTCAGATCCGTATGTATCTTGCAAATCTCTATGTCTCCCACCTGGACTAGATCCCGGATGGAATTGAAGTGTCTCTTGATGTGCTTGGTTCTCTTGTGAAATCTGGATTCCTTTGCCAAGGCAATTGCACTAGTATTGTCACAAAAGATTTTCATTGGACCCGATGCACTAGGTATGACACCTAGATCAGATATGAACTCCTTCATTCAGACTCCTTCGTTTGCTGCTTCCGAAGCAGCTATGTACTCCGCTTCACATGTAGATCCCGCCACAACGCTTTGTTTAGAACTGCACCAACTGACAGCTCCACCATTTAATGTAAACACGTATCCGGTTTGCGATTTAGAATCGTCCGGATCAGTGTCAAAGCTTGCATCAACGTAACCTTTTATGATGAGCTCTTTGTCACCTCCATATATGAGAAACATATCCTTAGTCCTTTTTAGGTATTTCAGGATGTTCTTGATCGCTGTCCAGTGATCCACTCCTGGATTACTTTGGTACCTCCCTGCTAGACTTATAGCAAGACACACATCAGGTCTGGTACACAGCATTGCATACATGATAGAGCCTATGGCTGAAGCATAGGGAACATCTTTCATTTTCTCTCTATCTTCTACATTGGTCGGGGATTGAGTCTTACTCAATTTCACACCTTGTAACACAGGCAAGAATCCTTTCTTTGCTTGATCCATTTTGAACTTATTCAAAACTTTGTCAAGGTATGTGCTTTGTGAAAGTACAATTAAGCGTCTTGATCTATCTCGATAGATCTTAATGCCCAATATGTAAGCAGCTTCACCGAGGTCTTTCATTGAAAAACTCTTATTCAAGTATCCTTTTATGCTATCCAGAAATTCTATATCATTTCCGATTAGCAATATGTCATCTACATATAATATCAGAAATGCTATAGAGCTCCCACTCACTTTCTTGTAAATACAGGCTTCTCCAAAAGTCTGTAAAAAACCAAATGCTTTGATCACACTATCAAAGCGTTTATTCCAACTCCGAGAGGCATGCACCAGTCCATAAATGGATCGCTAGAGCTTGCACACTTTGTTAGCTCCCTTTGGATCGACAAAACCTTCCGGCTGCATCATATACAACTCTTCTTGCAGAAATCCATTCAGGAATGCAGTTTTGACATCCATTTGCCAAATTTCATAATCATAAAATGCCGCAATTGCTAACATGATTCGGACAGACTTAAGCATCGCTACGGGTGAGAAGGTCTCATCATAGTCAATCCCTTGAACTTGCCGAAAACCTTTTGCGGCAAGTCGAGCTTTGTAGACAGTAACATTACCATCAGCGTCAGTCTTCTTCTTGAAGAGCCATTTATTCTCAATTGCTTGCCAATCATTGGGCAAGTCAACCAAAGTCCATACTTTGTTCTCATACATGGATCCCATCTCAGATTTCATGGCTTCAAGCCATTTTGCGGAATCTGGGCTCACCATCGCTTCTTCATAGTTCGTAGGTTCATCATGATCTAGTAGCATGACTTCCAGAACAGGATTACCGTACCAGTCTAGCGCGGATCTTACTCTGGTTGATCTATGAGGTTCAGTAGTATCTTGTTCTGAAGTTTCATGATCATTATCATTAGCTTCCTCACTAATTGGTGTAGGTGTCACAGAAACAGGTTTCTGTGATGTACTACTTTCCAATAAGGGAGCAGGTACAGTTACCTCGTCAAGTTCTACTTTCCTCCCACTCACTTCTTTCGAGAGAAACTCCTTCTCCAGAAAGTTTCCGAATTTAGCAACAAAAGTCTTGCCTTCGGATCTGTGATAGAAGGTGTATCCAATGGTTTCCTTTGGATATCCTATGAAGACACATTTCTCCGATTTGGGTTCGAGCTTATCAGGTTGAAGCTTTTTCACATAAGCATCGCAGCCCCAAACTTTCAGAAACGACAACTTTGGTTTCTTGCCAAACCACAGTTCATAAGGCGTCGTCTCAACGGATTTTGATGGTGCCCTATTTAACGTGAATGCGGCCGTCTCTAGAGCATATCCCCAAAACGATAGCGGTAAATCAGTAAGAGACATCATAGATCGCACCATATCTAGTAAAGTACGATTACGACATTCGGACACACCATTACGCTGTGGTGTTCCGGGTGGCGTGAGTTGCGAAACTATTCCACATTGTTTCAAATGTACACCAAACTCGTAACTCAAATATTCTCCTCCACGATCAGATCGTAGGAATTTTATTTTCTTGTTACGATGATTTTCAACTTCACTCTGAAATTCTTAGAACTTTTCAAACGTTTCAGACTTATGTTTCATTAAGTAGATATACCCATATCTGCTTAAGTCATCTATGAATGTGAGAAAATAACGATATCCGCCACGAGCCTCAACATTCATCGGACCACATACATCTGTATGTATGATTTCCAATAAATCTGTTGCTCTCTCCATAGTACCGGAGAACGGTGTTTTTGTCATCTTACCCATAAGGCACGGTTCGCAAGTACCAAGTGATTCATAATCAAGTGGTTCCAAAAGCCCATCAGTATGGAGTTTCTTCATGCGCTTTATACCGATATGACCTAAACGGCAGTGCCACAAATAAGTTGCACTATCATTATCAACTCTGCATCTTTTGGCTTTAACACTATGAATATGTGTGTCACTACTATCGAGATTTAATAAGAATAGACCACTCTTTAAGGGTGCATGACCATAAAAGATATTACTCACATAAATAGAACAACCATTATTCTCAGATTTAAATGAATAACCGTCTCGCATCAAACAAGATCCATATATAATGTTCATGCTTAACGCTGGCACCAAATAACAATTATTTAGGTCTAATACTAATCCTGAAGGTAGATGTAGAGGTAGCGTGCCGACTACGATCACATCGACTTTGGAACCATTTCCCACGCGCATCGTCACCTTGTCCTTAGCCAATCTTCGCTTAATCCGTAGTCCCTGTTTCGAGTTGCAAATATTAGCAACAGAACCAGTATCAAATACCCAGGTGCTACTGCGAGCATTAGTAAGGTACACATCAATAACATGTATATCACATATACCTTTGTTGACCTTGCCATCCTTCTTATCCGCCAAATACTTGGGGTAGTTCCGCTTCCAGTGACCAGTCTGCTTGCAGTAGAAGCACTCAGTTTCAGGCTTAGGTCCACGTTTGGGTTTCTTCTCTTGAGTAGCAACTTGCTTGCTGTTCTTTTTGAAGTTCCCCTTCTTCTTCCCTTTGCCCTTTTTCTTGAAACTAGTGGTCTTGTTGACCATCAACACTTGATGCTCCTTCTTGATTTCTACCTCCGTAGCTTTCAGCATTGCGAAGAGCTCGGGAATAGTCTTATTCATCCCTTGCATATTATAGTTCATCACGAAGCTCTTGTAGCTTGGTGGCAGTGATTGGAGAATTCTGTCAATGACACAATCATCTGGAAGATTAACTCCCAATTGAATCAAGTGATTATTATACCCAGACATTTTGAGTATATGCTCACTGACAGAACTGTTCTCCTCCATCTTGCAGCTATAGAACTTATTGGAGACTTCATATTTCTCAATCCGGGCATTTACTTGAAATATTAACTTCAACTCCTGGAACATCTCATATGCTCCATGACGTTCAAAACGTCGTTGAAGTCCCGATTCTAAGCCGTAAAGCATGGCACACTGAACTATCGAGTAGTCATCAGCTTTGCTCTGCCAGACGTTCATAACATCTGGTGTTGCTCCAGCAGCAGGCCTGGCACCCAGCAGTGCTTCCAGGACGTAATTCTTCTGTGCAGCAATGAGGATAATCCTCAAGTTACGGACCCAGTCCGTGTAATTGCTACCATCATCTTTCAACTTTGCTTTCTCAAGGAACGCATTAAAATTCAACGGAACAATAGCACGGACCATCTATCTACAATCAAGCGTAAACAAGCAAGATACTATCAGGTACTAAGTTTCATGATAAATTTAGGTTCAATTAATCATATTACTTAAAGAACTCCCACTTAGATAGACATCCCTCTAATCCTCTAAATGATTACGTGATCCAAATCAACTAAACCATGTCTGATCATCATGTGAGATGGAGTAGTTTCATTGGTGAACATCACTATGTTGATCATATCTACTATATGATTCACGCTCGACCTTTCAGTCTCCGTGTTCTGAGGCCATATCTGTATATGCTTGGCTCGTCAAGTATAACCCAAGTATTCCGCGTGTGCAACTGTTTTGCACCCGTTGTATTTGAACGTAGAGCCTATCACACCCGATCATCACGTGGTGTCTCAGCACGAAGAACTTTCGCAACGGTGCATACTCAGGGAGAACACTTCTTGATAATTAGTGAGAGATCATCTTATAATGCTACCATCAATCAAAGCAAGATAAGATGCATAAAAGATAAACATCACATGCAATCAATATAAGTGATATGATATGGCCATCATCATCTTGTGCTTGTGATCTCCATCTTCGAAGCACCGTCGTGATCACCATCGTCACCGGCGCGACACCTTGATCTCCATCGTAGCATCGTTGTCGTCTCGCCAATCTTATGCTTCCACGACTATCGCTACCGCTTAGTGATAAAGTAAAGCATTACAGCGCGATTGCATTGCATACAATAAAGCGACAACCATATGGCTCCTGCCAGTTGCCGATAACTCGGTTACAAAACATGATCATCTCATACAATAAAATTTAGCATCATGTCTTGACCATATCACATCACAACATGCCCTGCGAAAACAAGTTAGACGCCCTCTACTTTGTTGTTGCAAGTTTTACGTGGCTGCTACGGGCTTAAGCAAGGACCAATCTTACCTACGCATCAAAACCACAACGATAGTTTGTCAAGTTGGTGCTATTTTAACCTTCGCAAGGACCGGGTGTAGCCACACTCGGTTCAACTAAAGTTGGAGAAACTGTCACCCGCAAGCCACCTATGTGCAAAGCACGTCGAGAGAACCGGTCTCGCGTAAGCGTACGCGTAATGTCGGTCCGGGCCGCTTCGTCCAACAATACCACCGAACCAAAGTATGACATGCTGGTAAGCAGTATGACTTATATCGCCCACAACTCACTTGTGTTCTACTCGTGCATATAACATCAACACATAAAACCTAGGCTCGGATGCCACTGTTGGGGAACATAGTAATTTCAAAAAAATTCCTACGCACACGCAAGATCATGGTGATGCATAGCAACGAGAGGGGAGAGTGTGATCTACGTACCCTTGTAGACCGAAAGCGGAAGCATTAGCACAACGCGGTTGATGTAGTCGTACGTCTTCACGGCCCGACCGATCAAGCACCGAAACTACGACACCTCCGAGTTCTAGCACACGTTCAGCTCGATGACGATCCCCGGACTCCGATCCAGCAAAGTGTCGGAGAAGAGTTCCGCCAGCACGACGGCATGGTGACGATCTTGATGTACTACCGTCGCAGGGCTTCGCCTAAGCACCGCTACAATATTATCGAGGATTATGGTGGAAGGGGGCGCCGCACATGGCTAAGAATATGATCACGTGGATCAACTTGTGTGTCTAGGGGTGCCCCCTGCCCCCGTATATAAAGGATCAAGGGGGGGGGGGTGCGGCCTGCCAGGAGGAGGGCACGCCAGGAGGAGTCCTACTCCCACCGGGAGTAGGATTCCCCCCCTTTCCTAGTTGGAATAGCATTCGGGAAGGGGGAAAGAGGAGAGAGAGAAGGAAGCCCCCCCCTCTCCTTGTCCTATTCGGACTAGGGGGGAGGGGCGCGCGGCCTAGCCCTGGCCACCTCTCCTCTCTTCCACTAAAGCCCAGTAAGGCCCATATACCTCCCGGGGGGTTTCGGTAACCTCCCGGTACTCCGGTAAAATCCCAATTTCACTCGGAACACTTCCGATATCCAAATATAGGCTTCCAATATATCAATCTTTATGTCTCGACCATTTCGAGACTCCTCGTCATGTCCGTGATCACATCCGGGACTCCGAACAAACTTCGGTACATCAAAAAGCATAAACTCATAATATAACTGTCATCGAAACCTTAAGCGTGCGGACCCTACGGGTTCGAGAACAATGTAGACATGACCGAGACACATCTCCGGTCAATAACCAATAGCGGAACCTGGATGCTCATATTGGCTCCTACATATTCTACGAAGATCTTTATCGGTCAGACCGCATAACAACATACTTTGTTCCCTTTGTCATCGGTATGTTACTTGCCTGAGATTCGATCGTCGGTATCTCAATACCTAGTTCAATCTCGTTACCGGCAAGTCTCTTTACTCATTTCATAATACATCATCTCACAACTAACTCATTAGTTGCAATGCTTGCAAGGCTTATGTGATGTGCATTACCGAGAGGGCCCATAGATACCTCTCCGACAATCGGAGTGACAAATCCTAATCTCGAAATACGCCAACCCAACATTTACCTTTGGATACACCTGTAGAGCTCCTTTATAATCACCTAGTTATGTTGTGACATTTGGTAGCACACAAAGTGTTCCTCCGGTAAACGGGAGTTGCATAATCTCATAGTCATAGGAACATGTATAAGTCATGAAGAAAGCAATAGCAACATACTAAACGATCGGGTGCTAAGCTAATGGAATGGGTGATGTCAATCACATCATTCTCCTAATGATGTGATCCCATTAATCAAATGACAACACATGTCTATGGCTAGGAAACATAACCATCTTTGATCAACGAGCTAGTCAAGTAGAGGCATACTAGTGACGTTTGGTTTGTCTATGTATTCACACAAGTATTATGTTTCCGGATAATACAATTCTAGCATGAATAATAAAAATTTATCATGATATAAGGAAATAAAATAATAACATTATTATTGCCTCTAGGGCATATTTCCTTCAAAAGCATATGAGGAACTACTTGTCCGAATAACCAGAACTCAAACTGTTCGGAGATGTAGACCAAGGAATGGTCGAGGCTGAAGCAGAAGTTGGAGAAGCAGCACGGGCTTCGGGATTCGCTTAGATAGTAGCAGCGCGAGGTGCTTCTGTCTTGTAGATAAAAGTCCATGCCGTGTCTTCAAGAATATCATCAGGTTTGACAAACAGCAGGTCAGTTGAGGCAAAACGCTGAGGGGGCACTGGTGTTTGCCTTCGAATCCGTGGTACTTCAAACAGCTCCAGATAATCATATTCCTTTTCAATGCCCTTCGCTGAGAGTTGCTTGCGAGTGTAATGCTTGCGAAGAAGTGCCCAGGAGCGCTTCTTATGTTCCTTCTCATACAAGAGAGCTTGCCGAGCATAATTATGAAGCAGATTTAATTCAGTCATCATCTCCAACTTTTCTTTTCTATCGAGCTTGATATGGCTCTCCAGGGTTTGATGAGTAAGAAGACAAATCTCATAGAGAGAAGGATTTTATTCATGAGGGATTTCAACTCTTGCTTTCTTGACTTTCGGGGCTCTAGCAGAAGCAGGCATAGAGGCAGAAGTAGTGGCATCCATTGGCATCTTCCCTCCGCCGATATCTTTCACAATTTTGAGTATGTTACGGGCTGGTGGCATGAAAACTTTTGGAACATAGGGGTAGAAAACTTTTCTTCAATGAGCTGCCCGATTGCGCACATGACCCATTGTGCATAAGGCTTCAAAGCTTGAGGGTTGTCAGCTGCATAGGTCAAGTTGCGAATGAAAATATATGGGATATCAAAGCGAATACCCTGAGTAGTGGCAAGCAGTGCATTTCCCACGATGCCATTGATGATTTCTGGCCTGTTAACTGGAGTGAGGGAGCACAACGATAACATTACTTGTGGAGCAAGTAAAGGTAACTCCTCAGTTCGAAAGATATCTCCTGGAGCACGAAGAACAACGTCTACTACTGCCAGGTAATCATACAAAGCATAAAGAGATCTCTCTCGCATCTTTCATAGGTTTTGGGCTAAGCATCACAGTGGATCTAGGCTCCGAGAACCTATACCCCTCTTAATAGTACAGAGGTCCTATGACTCAAATAAATGAAACAAGAACAATGAAATGAGTACTACGTCTTCACTTTGTCTTCGACTTCCATTCGCTGCAGTCATTTTCCTTCGGACATAATCTCCGAACTAATTGCTTCATGTCAGCAATAATTTTCGAGGGGCTAACTCCTTCACATCAATCTTCTCACCTACATGTCTTCAACAGATGTAGCTCATTTTTCTCTGCAACGCAGATATTCTTCGGTGAAGTTCCTCGAACTTGACACCGGAGACAACATTCTCTTTGGTTCTACATGGACTATTTCTCTCTGTATGCACTAGCAAACAAATCAGTTCATGCCTGTTTCTGTTAACAATCTCCAAAACACAGGAGGGCAATTATTGCACCGACGCTTTTATTTGTTGATGACGCTCTTATTCTCATGAAAGCAGATGTGTTAAATGCAGCTTCATTACAGCAAGTGCTAGATACCTATTGCCAAAATTCAGGACAATTGGTAAGTTTGGCAAAAGCAAGTATTTTCTTCAGTCCGAATACTAATGTTATTTCTAGATCAGATATTTGTTAGGAGCTACATATTGATACTGAGGCACTATCTGACAAGTATCTCGGACTCCCTACAATGGTGGGTGCAGATAGAAGTGAATATTTTAAACACTTTTGTGAGGGATTAGATAGAGGCTAATTGGATGGATGGAGAAACAATTGTCAACAAGAGGTAAAGAAATTCTGTTAAAATCAGTAGCCGAGGCTATTCCTGTCTTTGCTATGTCAGTCTTTTCGCTACCAAAAGGAATTTGCAAAGAGATTACTAATATTATTGCACAGTTCTGGTGGGGAGATAATGAAGAGAATACAAATATGCATTGGTTTTCATGGTGGAAAATTTGTTACCCCAAGAGTGAAGGAGGTATGGGATTCAGGGATCTATACTGCTTCAACCATGCTATGCTAGCCAAACAATGTTGGAGATTAATCACAGTCCCAAACTCGCTATGCACGAGAGTTTTGAAAGCAAAATATTACCCTAATACTAGTCTCCTTGAAGCTACTTTGAAGAATGGATCATCATTTATGTGGCAAAGTATAATGAAAGGGCTTGAGGTGTTCAAACGTGGATACATTTGGTGGATTCGTATAGGTGAGAATATTCATATTTGGTCTGATCCATGGATTCCGTCTAGTCCAGATAGAAGAATTATTAGCCTGAGAGGACACACCTTAATAACAATGGTTAATGATCTCATTGACCCAAATTATGGGATGTGGGACGAAGAGCTCATAAGGCAATGTCAACCCAGTGGATGTTCACGGGATATTACAAATACCACTACACTACTGATACGTCTCCAACGTATCTATAATTTTGGATTGTTCCATGCTATTATATTATCTGTTTTGGATGTTTAATGGGCTTTAATATGCTCTTTTATATTATTTTTGGGACTAACCTATTAACCGGAGGCCCAGTGCTAGTTTTTGTTTTTTGCCTATTTTAGAGTTTCGCAGGAAAGGAATACCAAACAGAATGAAACCTTTGCGATGATATTTCTTGGACCGAAAGCAAACCAGAATACTTGGAGTTGAAGTCTGGAACGCCACGAGGCAGGAGGGCGCGCCCAGGGGGGTCGGCGTGCCCCACACCCTCGTGGGCCCCTCGTAGCTCCATTGACGTACTTCTTCCGCCTATATATACTCTTATACCCTAGATCGATCACACAGAGCCACGAAACCACTTTTCCACCACCGCAACCTTTTGTACCCGTGAGATCCCATCTTGGGGCCTCTTCCGGCGATCTGCCGAAGGGGTAATCGATCACGGAGGGCATCTACATCAACACTATAGCCTCTCCGATGAAGCGTGAGTAGTTTACCACACACCTTCAGGTCCATAGTTATTAGCTATATGGTTTCTTCTCTCTCTTTGATTCTCAATACAAAGTTCTCCTCGATGTTCTTCGAGATCTATTCGATGTAATACTCTTTTGCGGTGTGTTTGCCGAGATCCAATGAATTGTGGGTTTATGAACAATATTATCTATGAATATTATTTGGTTCTTCTCTAAATTCTTATATGCATGATTTTATATTTTTGCAAGTCTCTTTGAATTATCGGTTTAGTTAGGCCTACTAGATTGATCTTTCTTGCAATGGGAGAAGTGCTTCACTTTGGGTTCAATCTTGCAGTGTCCTTTCCCAGTGATAGTAGCGGCAGCAAGGCACGTATTGTATTGTTGCCACTGAGGATAAAAAGGTGGGGTTTATATCATATTGTTTGAGTTTATCCCTCTACATCATGTCATCTTGCTTAAAGCATTACTCTGTTCTTATGAACTTAATACTCTATATGCATGCTGGATAGCGGTCTATGTGTGGAGTAATAGTAGTAGATGCAGAATCATTTCGATCTACTTGACATGGACGTGATGCCTATATTCATAATCATTGCCTAGATATTCTCATAACTATGCGCTTTTCTATCAAATGCTCGGCAGTAATTTGTTCACCCACCGTAATACATGCTATCTTGAGAGAATCCACTAGTGAAACCTATGGCCCCCGGGTCTCTTTCTTATTATATTGCATCTCTTTTATTTACATCGCATCTCATTTACTATTTTACAATCTTTACTTTCCAATCTATACAACAAAAATACCAAAAATATTTACTTTATTATCTTTATTAGATCTTTCTTTTGTGAGTGACCGTGAAGGGATTGACAACCCCTTTATCGCATTGGTTGCAAGGTTCTTGATTGTTTATGCAGTTACTAGGTGACTTGTGCATTGTCTCCTACTGGATTGATACCTTGGTTCTCAAAAACTGAGGGAAATACTTACGCTGCTTTGCTGCATCACCCTTCCTCTTCAAGGGAAAACCAACGCATGCTCAAGAGGTAGCAACTACCAAGCCTTCGACGATTACATTGCATGGCACCCGGATAGGAGAGAGTTCTTTTCAGTTGAAGTGCTTACCATGTGTAGTGGTCACATATTTTTGGAGGCCATGCAAATAAGTCTCTTCACCCGGGACCGGGAAGCTCCACAGGACCATTAATATGGAGATCTGTCTGGAAGCTATAGATCCCATGTAAAGTCCAAATCTTCTGTTGGTGGATACTACATGGAATCATCCCCTTAAGATCGATACTCACTAACAGGCACGTCGGATCATATGGGGCATGCCCAGTCTGCCACCAAGGAGCAGAAGACATAACCCATCTTCTATTTCTGTGTACTAATGCTAAGGAGATGTGGAAGTGATTGTGGTTGATGGAAATCATTGCAGATGCAATATAGAATGACCAAGCAGGTTCGGCTATACTTGAACACATCTTTGTTAAGTCCAGACAGAGTGATCCCGATTTGCCCAAGCCTAGATACTAAACAAGTAATAGCAATTGGATGCCAGTATTTATGGTGGGTTCGCCGGAGGATTACCCATAATGAATCATGCCCCCTCCAAGCAGATGGCCCCTTTCAGTGCTAGGCATTGGAAGCAATCACCAGAGCACTTGTCCTAAGACATGCCAGTCTACAGAGAGTACATGGATTAAACCTGATATCAATTTTGTTAAAGTAAATGTTGACGCTACCTATTTTGAAGATGAAGGATTTGGAGGTATTGTTGCAATACTAAGAGATGAAAAGGGGGGCTTTATTGTGGCCCAGTGTAAGTATATCGACTATGTAGTGAATGCCGCCACAACAGAGGCGATGGCAATGCATGAAGGCATCTCTTTGGGGTTTAATAGGGTAGAGGCGGAAAATGACTCGCAAATTGTGATTGATTTTTGTACTAGGCAATTGAGATGGTGGGATGAGGCTTCGACGATTTTTCCAGAGTGTGTGGATGTTGCATCAATGATTGGGAAGGTCAACTATAAACATTGCTTTTGTTCGGCAAATAAAGTGGCACATGTGCTAGCTAAATTTTCTTATTGTAATAAGACTTCATCTAGTTGGTTGGGAGAGCCCCCTGACTTCATTACCAGCGAGCTTGTGAACAATGTACTCCTTATTAAATCTTAATAAAGCTAGCAATGATGCCCTTCCCTCAAAAAAAGTTCATAGATAAGGGATAACGACCGTGTCGTTGTGCTGGAACGAGCTTGGTTTTTGTAACACAGTACAATAGTAGATGCTCACATGCACAGGATACCCCTAAAAATAGCTCCGAGATACCGCCAGAATTGTGTTCATAGCACTCTTGAAGGTGTGGCATGAGCCCCTGTAAGTGCATCTAGTGCCCCTTAGTGATTTTGGTGTATTGAAAACTTATAGGTTAAGGGACTAATGTGTTTGTGAGTGTACACATGTATTATAAGTCTCTGAGGAGTTTGATATATTCGAAGAAAGTCGACCCCTAAAAATGAATGTCTTCATTTGAAGACTTTGGTTTTCTTTAAGGCTTTGAAAATGAGGAAATTGGTGTGACCTTGAAGATATTGATATTGATGCAAGGACTATGAAGCGTGAAGACTTTTGTTTCATAGTTTCATTTTTCTTTATTGAGTCATAGGAAACACCGTACCGTTAAAGGGGGTCGAGGTAATACTAAGGAAAAATTTGCAAGTGATGCTCATCTCATAGACTACACCTACCCAATCCTTCGAGTCAAGCCTTTGGAAATCTCATATAGTTCAGTCAATTCTTCAGTAACACAGACGATAATCTTCTGGTCTCTGAGGAATTTGTTCTGACTGAGGAGTTAGGAATTCGCCAGTGCGAATTACCTACAGTGAGTAACATGATAACCCTAAGGAATTTGAGAGCTCAAATTTCCGACCGTTGTTGTGCAACGTGCCAGCTGTCCCAAATATCTTATCCACATAACGGTCATATCATTAGGGGCATTTATGTTTTATCATGTCGGGCTGCTCCCCAGCTATAAATAGTCGCCCCCTCAACCACTAGCTGGTTGGCTGCTCTCAGGGAAACTGACACTTGTCATTTAGACCATCCCATCCTCCGAGGACTTTGAGAGAAAATCATCAGTGAGGAAAACCCAAAACCCCAACACCTAAAACCCAAAGTGATTGAGCATCACTAAAGAGATTGTTCCTGTGTGGAACCGACGCTTGTTACCTTTGAAGACTATGCATCTTCCAGACGGTTAGGCGTCATGGCCTACAACATCCAAGAGGAGTTGTGGATCACTGGGTGACCAAGTCTGTGAAGGTTTGGAAGTCACCTTGAAGAATTACCACGAGTGATTGGGCGAGGTCTGTGTGACCTTAGCTCAAGGAGAATACGGTAAGGACTATGTGTCCTGGGACTATGTGTCCTTTGGTTTAAATGTCAAGCCGCTCCAACCAGACATACAACTATCACAACAGTTGGAACTCGTCTACCAAATCATTGTCTTCACCAAGCTACTAGTTCTATTTCCTCAACCCTTTCATTTCCTCGCTTATGTGTTGATGAAATTGGTCGTTACTGTTTGAAGACTTTGAATGAAGACTTTCTCAATTTATTCAATCCTATTTCTCTAGTCATCTTGTCTTTTGCATGCTTATCCTATTTACGCGCTACCTATGCTCTGTGTATGCATCATGATGACTATGTTACTGTCTTGTTATGCATGCACCTGAGTACTTATTCCGCTGCTTGTAGTTCGTCACTTGGCAAATTCCTCAAGTTGTATTTCCTCGGTGACTAATTTGTAAAAATTGCCTATGCACCCCCTCTAGTCGATATAACGCACTCTCAATTGGTATCAGAGCGAGGTACTCCCTTCTTCTGTGTGATTTTGGTTTAACCACCTGGAGTTTTAGTTATGTCGACTGTAGGCATCGCTACAAAAAAATACACTTCCGTGATGATACGTGTTTGTCACAGTAGGTCGCGTTTTTTGTCATGCATGTACATCTATGACGATTTTATGACAGAATCAAGATAGTCATACATGTGCTGTCGTAGAAGTGTTCCATGACATTACCAAAATTATCATCACGGAAGTGTCCACTTCCATGACAATAAATCGCGCGTCACAGAAGTGCTTTCGTCAAGGGTGACTGACACGTGGCATCCACCGTAACGGAACGTCGTTAAGCTATCGGGTCCGGTTTTGGATCCAATATCCCATTAACAGCCCGGACCAATGGGGATTTTCCACGTGTAAAATCATCATTGGCCGCAGGAAACACGTGTTGCCTCACCGTTGGGACAGATGCCATCCACTCATTGGATAGGAGGCGCCTATGATAGGTCGACACGTGGCATGGCCCAACAGTGGCCCACTCCGGTGAAAAAGGCCGGCCCAGTAAAAATTAGCAGGCCGGCCCATATAAGGCCTACTTGTGTCAGGTCCATTTAAGGCCACGGCCCATACGAGATGTGCCAATTCGGCCCGTCAACGGCCTGTTAAAGATTTGACACCATTGCAGCCCATCGTCGGTTCGAGCCCGTTAACAGCCCGCTATATATTTGGGCTCAATATTGGCCCGATGAGATTTCGGCCTGTTAATGGCCCATTTAATGGATGGGCCAATTTTCAGGATGTACATCTTTCGGCCTTTTAGCGACCCATTTAAATGTTGGTCTAATTTCTGGCCCGGTGTGTCTTTCAGCCTGTTGACGGCCCATAAATCTGATGGGCCATTTGTAGTCGGACCTGAGTTTCGGCCTTTTAGCGGCCCATTTAAGTGTTGGGCCAATTTCTGGCCCGGTGTCACTTTAAGCCTGTTGACGACCCATAAATCAGTTGGGCCATTTGTAGTCGGACCTGAGTTTTGGCCTTTTAGTGACCCATTTAAGTGTTGGGCCAATTCCCGGCCCTGTGTGCCTTTCGGCCTGTTAACGGACCATAAATGAGTTGGGCCATTTGTAGTCGGACCTTAGTTTTGGCCTTTTAACGGCCCATGCCCTCCATGGTCCAATACCAGCCCGGTTTCTCTTTCTACCTGCTAAAGGCCCACAACACAGTTGGGCCGTTTACAATACGACCTGACTTTCGGCCTCTTAGCAGCCCATGCTCCTCATGGTCCAGTACAAGCCCGCTGTCTCTTTCGGCCTGCTAAAGGCCTATAGTATAGTTGGGCCATATGTAGCCCAAACTTAGTAATGGCCTGTGAAATAAATTGGGGCCGCCTGTTGCCCACTTCGATGTCGGCCTGTTAACGACCTGGGAGGTAAGAGGGCCGACCATTAACTTTCAGCCTAGTAACGGCCCATTAACTTAATGGTCCCACTAAAGTTCGTTCATGTCTTTAGGCCAAATTAGATAATTTGAGCCCATTACGACGAGCAATTATGCATAGGACCAAAACCGATCAAGCAAAGGTACGACATACAGGGAATAACGTTGCACATCCAGGATATATTACAGGAAATTACATCCACTGGGAAATCAAAGATTGATGCCAGTGCAAATAAATGAGCAGAACCTAACCATCTACAACATCACAATCTGCAACCTCAGCACAGATGACGCCCATAAGCATGTGGGCAAGTTCTTGCTGCTTTGCTACACTGTCTCTGAAAACATTGATCAGTTGTTGTGTCGCACGACTCTGCACCTCTGATTCATCCACCATTTCCATCATTGCTTCAGTCATTAATTGGTTCACAAACATAGATTTATTCCATTGCATTTGAGACAGAGGATGCTGAACAGATTCAGATGGAGATTTTGGCAGGCTTGTATTATTGATAGTGGAGAGTGTCTCGACCACTGCATCATAACATAAATTAGGACGGGAACCAAACAGATTAATCATGAGTTATTTCCATATTACCTAGCCTAGATTTACTGGGAAGAAACAATGGGGTTGCCTTGCTATTTTCAGAGTTTGTCTTCTTATCTTCAGCAGCCTGCACAAAATTAACACACTAGCATTGCTATCATTGGATAAGTCAGATAATAGGAAAGCAACATTGACACAACGAATGTTTGGGCAACTAGCCTACACCAAATTAACACAATATGGCACAACTATAATCAGCCAGGTAAGGTAATACGAAAGCAACATTGACACAATGAATGAATAGGCAACCAGAGAAGCACTACAATTCAGTAATGTGCGTGATATGAGATAGTACATTCATGCAGCTCGGTATGCAAAACTACAAGGTAGTTTTCCTTACAAAAATCAACATTGGCACCTTTAACATTTTGCTACAACTAATTTTAGATCAGATAAAGGTTAGATTCACGCCGATTAACAAAATACATGCTGATGTAAAAATATAGTGATATACAACAGGTACTTACATCAGCATTGGAGCACAGAGGATTCCCGCAAGATATTTTCCTCGAATACAATCCCAATGGAGGAAGTCTTGTATCGTTTAACCTTATTTTCTAAAAGAGAGATGGGTAAGAAACATGTAGAAAATATGATCAGAATGCTATAAAATTTCATGATGCGAGGATACGCACACGCTTCTTAGAATGGAGTTGACATTCTTTTGCTGGACTGGAGCGGACTAGTTCTTTGGCCACTGGAATCTTCTTATTATCAGTGGGAGTTGGGTTTCTCTGTGCTGGAGCAGTATCTATGAAAAATGGAGTTGGTTTATTATCTCCTGGCGTTTGGATCTTTTGCAAAGACCTGGTTTGTAACCCTTCAGATTCTAACATAGTCGTCTTCCCCTTGCATGCCTTATATAGAAGAATGGTGATTCAGTTATAAAACATGCTACAGCAGAGATGGAATAGGTACTGAAGAATAGAAAGGCATGACATATTGACATGTATTCCCTCCATCTGAAAATAAATGGATGGGTCTAGGCGTATTTCAGTTCTAGATACATCCAGTTTTATCCATTTCTGCGACATTTAATCCGGACAGAGGGAGTATGATGTAAGAGCTAGGGATACGATAGGACAACACAGTAAAAAAACATTGAAAAACCCACTGCAGAACCAAAGTATTCAAACCCACTGATATGAGATAGTACACTCATGCAGCTCAGGATGCAAAACTACCAGGCAGTTTTCCTTGCAAAAATCAACATTGTGGCCTTTAATCATACATTTTGCTACAACTAAATTTAGATCAGATAAAGGTTGGATTCACGCAGATTAACAAAATGCATGCTGATGTAAAAATATAGTGATATACAACAGGTACTTACATCTACATTGGAGCATAGAGAATTCCTGCAAGAATCTTTTCTCATAAACGATACCATTGCAGAAATTCTTCTATCTGTTAAGCTTATTTTCTAAAAGAGAGATGGGTAAGAAACATGTAGAAAATATGATCAACATGCTATAAAATTTCATGATGCAAGGATACGCACACGCTTCTTAGAATTGAGTTGACATATTTTTGCTGGTCTGGAGCGGACTAGTTCTTTGGCCACTGGAATCTGCTTATTATCAGTAGGAGTTGGGTTTCTCTGTGCTGGAGCAGTATCTATAAAAATTGGAGTTGGTTTATTATCTCCTGGCGTTTGGATCTTTTGAAAAGGCCTTGTTTGTAACCCTTCAGATTCTAACACAGTCGTCTTCCCCTTGTGTGCCTTGTATAGAAGAATGGTGCTTTAATTATAAAACATGTGACAACAGAGAGATGGAATAGGTACTGAAGAATAGAAAGGCATGACATATTCACATGTATTCCCTCCATCCGGAAAAAAATGGATGGGTCTAGGCGTATTTCAGTTCTAGATACATCCTTTTTTATCCATTTCGGCAACATGTAATCCGGACGGAGGGAGTATGGTGTAAGAGCTAGGGATACGACAGGACAACACAGCAAAAAACACTAGTTGAATGTAAAACTATATGCTAGCGGAATACGTACAGAAATAACTAGGGCAACATACATGTGTATGATTGGGAAAATAAGATGGCATTGCAATATAGCACCAGAACAACACTTCAATGTAAAAAAACATGGTATGGTAGACAGATGAAGTACATACTGATGAATAACAATGCATAAGATATTCAGAAGCATGATGTCCAAATTAAGCAGATGGCATTGTGATAGAGTAGAATGACAATACTTGAATTTGAAAACATGTTATCATGAATGGAATAGGTACTGAAAAACAGGAAGGCATGACATATTTACATGCATGATCAGCATGCTAAGCACATGGCATTGCAACAGAGTAGATACACTCCAGGACATTATATGCATGTTGTACCCATATCACAGGCCAAGTTAGAGCAAGGACCTTGTGGGGTGAAGAGGATTCATCATCTTTCTGCAAGTCTTCTGAAGAACTGCCTTTACATGTTCCATCATATTGGGTATCATTGACATCAAGTTTATTGGCCTTTACATTGCTCCGTGAGGTTCTTGTGGATATATCAGTGTGTGCAATTATATCTGACATGCATGGAAGACAACTAGTAGTTAGATTTATGTAATGAGTGCCTGTAGGAGACGACATAAATAGTAGGACTGGGGTTAACTAGCAGCAACAGGTCTCATAAACTAAAGGGAGAACATAGATGAAAGCTACAGAATATGTATCGTTTGTACTCGAGATTAACTAGATGGCACACAAAAGTATTAAAGAACAACATAGGTAATACTAGAAGTGGTATAATACTATAATCACCAGCCTGTGAGATAGCATTGGATGATGGATGATAACTATGGAACAACGTTACCTAAAGAACAAGTATCTTAGCTGAACTATGGAACAACGTTAACTCCTGAACAAGACTCGTAAGAGATCAGCATGAATATACAGTGAAATGTGATGATCTATTTTCCATGCTTAGATGAGTAACAAAGCCATAAATGTTGCACACAAGTAAGATGAGGGTACAACCTATCTGGCTGCCATCCATAGGAGTGAGCATCATGTGCTGACTTGTTGATGGCCCTACAGTTTATGTGGCTGTCAATGTCGGGCACGCGCATTCGATGCAGGGAACTGTTGAGTGGGGACTATAGCTCCCTTCTGGTGTATGCTTCCCTTGTTGGAGCAGATGTGGTGACTCGGAAGACGGTGTGTCTGAAGATGCAGAAACACATAATGTCAAGAACGACATATCTCTTTGATCTGAAGAAATACACTAAGAGATCAACAGCAAGGTACAAGAGTGGTCACACATCTGTTGACTGAAGACTAAATTGGGGTCACACGATTTTATTTTATTTTGGTACTGTCCGATCTACACCGGATGGCTGGCCGTCTTGTGCCTCCCGACTGACACTGTTTGGAATCTTCCCCGAAGAGCCAGCGACCAACGGCAGAGCAGCCTGCCTTTGCCGTCCGTGGCCCCGGCCAAAACCCCGCTCCCCGCCCCACCGCACTGCCGTGGTTGCGCTGCCCCCGGGCCAATCCACAAAGACTCCCCGTCATCCAGATCTGGCGGCGGCAGTACCTTCAACCCACGCAACTCTAAAAGATAGCCATCTAAGTGCTGCTTCCGCGGCGAACTTGCGGCCCCGCACCCTAACGTTAGACACCAGCCAACCGACAGCCTAGGAGCTCCACCGCCTCGAGGGGTGCTGCTTCCCATTGGGAATTGATTGGCCCAGAATAAAAATTCAGACAACTGACGCCTAAATAAAGTGATTTGAGATGAGGGTGCGACCTATCTGGCGGCATGATGAAGTAGGCAGGTCCAGCTGCCGAGTCGGTGAGGCCGGCGCGGTTGCGGTGGCGACCGGCGACAGGAAAAGAGCGATGCCGCGACGGTCGACGGCTACGCGGAAGCAGCGCCAGGACTCTGGACGGATCCGAAGTTGGAGCCGCTCCGGCGCCGTGAACAACGGTGGGGCTGAATCGGCTCCGGTACGGTTCACGTGGCCGTTGTCGAGGCAGCACCAGCAGCACGGAGTAAGAGGCACACGGCCCAGTGCATGACGGCAAATGGACAGTGTCTCCGGCATTAGGGAGGAGGGCGGCTGTGAAATTGGTGCGGTGGGGGCGCCATGGAGGTGGGGCTGAGGTTTCGCGGCTCGGGAGAAGGGAGCTTCCCCGGGAGAAGGTGATTTGGCACCCGCGAGGTATGAATGGGGGCGGGCGGGCGGGGAATTGGGAGGGGAGTGGAACCATGTCTTACGGATGCATTTGTCTGAAATGTGATGGGGAATTATAGTTCTACCCTTGCCTATAGGCTTCTCGGTTTGGGTCTGTGTACTGAGGGTCGGGGATAGCAGAGTAACTTTGCTTCTCCCCAAATAGTGGGCGGGAGCGATTTCGGGCGAGGAGGGCGTGTTTTGAACTATAGTGGGCGCGGGCGATCTCGGGCAAGGAGAGTGTGTTTTGAAATAGTGGGCGCAAGCTATTTCGGGCGAGGAGAGCATGTTTTGCCGACCATGGTTTATGAATTATTCGGCACATGTCATTTCAGCCGAGGAGAAGGCACGCTTGGATGAAGTTACGAACCTACCCTCGATGTACAACGGGCCAATTGATGCGTGTCCCACATAGGACGGTAATTTCGCGTCTCCCATTTATTTGCTTGGGCGAATTCCACCAAGCAGAGAGGATGTTTAACGGTTCGTTCAAATTTTGGGAGAACGGGCATCCACGTCTACCTTACCAAGTCAATTTGGATCAAATTTTGAAATATTAGCTTGCCACTTCTTTTTTAGATGGAGAGGTGATGCTCGGGAGTAATGTGTTTTTACATGCTCGTTGCTTGTGATTTACTATATGACAAATAGTTGACCCACTCAAAAACGCGAATCAAACCCAAAATGAAATATCTCGATTCAATGAAATAGCTCGTTCAGTAGGTCAAAATAGTGAACTAAATCCAAAATTGAACCTCAATTGAGTAGCATGTTGTACAGTATTATAGTACTCCATGAACATGTTGAAAGTCAAATTAATGAACTTGTTTGATATACGCATATATCCGTTCATGTGTGGATTGCAGACAACATGTTCTCCAATTTAAATATTTGAATGCAAGTTTATATCGAAACATGGTTTATATCAGTCTTTGATGCATAAAACGTGACCTCCCCCTCTCCCGGACTCCTGTTCTCTCTCTCTCGCCGACAATCTTTAATTCTGTCGCACGCATCCGACACAAAAACCTTGTTGGTCCCTCTCCCTTTCTCTCCATCTCTCTCTCTCTCTCTCTCTCTCTTTGCGTGTGTGTGTGGGGGGTCTTTCTAGTTTGCATGCATATATACACCATCTATAGGTCTGTCTCGCACACTATGTATGATACTCTAGCTAGTCCAAGCTAGATATCTTGGGTGCACTCATCGTACGCACACAACTTCCTTGGCTCTTTGCTCGTAACTCTCTCACACACCACTATGTCGTCTCGGAGCTCTTCCCCCCCCCCCCTCTCTCAAACTCTCCATCCACCTGGGTCACACATACACATGCATATCTCACTCGCACTCGATAGGCCCATC
>NC_041380.1:294548144-294588220 GCF_002162155.2 Triticum dicoccoides
GCCCATCTAAAACTTTATCTCTCCCCCTCGTTCTCTCTCCATCTCACATGCGCACACACACAATCTCATGCCCAGCTAGCCAAGTATGATGGTCTCTCACTCAATTGTAGGAACACGCAGTCCCCCCTATATGTATATGACTAGCTAATCTTAGTCTCCATCACAAACATGTGCATGGTCTATCTCGATTTCTCTCAGGGCATCTTTCTATCGCACACACACTCCCTCGATCTCCCACCCATATAGTCCCCTCACGATCTCGACGGGATCTCTCTATCACAAACACAACCTCTCTCCCTCCCCATGCGTCCATGCCATCCATGTGTCCCTCTCGACCTTTGTTGCTTGTTGGCCAGACCTCTATTGGACATGTGCTACAGGGGTGTCTCTCTCCGTTGCAAACAATCACACACTAGCTATCTTCGTGTATCTCCTCGCCTCGCTTTTCCATCTCGGAGATGCATGCAAGATATGTTCGCATAAGAAACGAAAAAACACACACTCTCTCTAATCTATCGTTTGTTGTCACTTTATCTTTCACACACATACTCTTTTTGCACACTTACTCATTCTCCTTCACACGCACTTGATCTGTCTCGACTGAGGCACTCTCCTCGGTGCATAGCATATAGATTTATTGAAAAGTTAAACATCACAAAGTTTGACCATGTACGTGGAGAAAAAGAATTACATCTAGTACGGCAAACATATACCATTAGATTCACCATGAGATGTAGTTTTGTATGATGTATCTTTGGTATTGTAGATATAAATAACATTTGCGTAAACCTCATCAAAGTTTCCCAAGTTTGACTTCTAAAAAATTTACATGCACTGCATTATCGAGCGGATGGAATATCTCTTTCCCCCTCTCAGCTATCTGACGCACCACTCAGCCTTATCGGGGCTCCTCAATCTCTCTCAAACTTTATTGGTCAGTTTGGTTCGTGACCTGACCCTCATGCCTTGATGGCCAGTACTGCCTGGTGTGGACATGAGATGTAAAATATTTCTGCCTGGCCAGGCTTGTGTGGTGCTGAAGCGTTTGGTTCATGCCTGGGCCAGGCAAAGCATCAACGTCCCATCAATCAATCCATGCATCAATTATTTAATGCTAATATCCATCCATGTTGCTGTTAGCCTCGTGGCCACACGGCCAGGCACGACCAGACATTCGAAATCGGTCGCCTGGGCCAGGCTACTTGCAGTGTCTGGAGTTTAGCCAGGCTAATTAAAGTGCAAGGGAACCCAAGCCAGGCGGGCTTTCTTTTTCACAGGGTAGCAACCAAACAAGCATAGATGAAATCCAGCCACAACCCCAGGCCAGGCAAAAGATGCTCAGGACGCAAGCCAAACTGGCCTTATATCTCCCTGGTTCACACATACACATGTCTTGCTCGCACTATACATATAGACCCATCCAACACTCTCTACCCTTGTTCTCTCTCCATGTGACACGCACCCCCCTAAGTACCATAATCCCTCACTCCATCATAGGCGCAAGCACTCCCCCCTCCTAAGTATGATTATCTCTTACTAGCCATCAGGAACACACGTATTGTCTCCTTCCATCCATACGTCTATCTCGATATCTCTCGGGGCATCTTCTATCGCGCACACACCTTGTCACTTGATCTCCCACCCATGTAGTCCCATCACGATATCCAGGGGATCTCTCTATGACAAACATACACTCTCTCCTCCCCATGTCTGCATTTTCTCCGTACGTCTCTCTTGACCTCTCTCCCTTGTTTGTCAGACCCCTCTTGGCCACGTGCTAGGGGTATTGCTCTCTCGGTTCCAAACAACCACACACTATCTCCTCACCTTGCCTCCATTGTCGAAGATGCATGTGTGATATGTTTGCATAAGACACGCACGCTTTTTCTCTACTTTTATCGTGTGTTGTCCATGTCTCTTTCACACACGCCCACACACTTTTTTCACTCTCTCTCTCTCTCTAGTTAGGGAATCTATCACGTCCATAAGCATATGGATGTTTTGAAAAGTCAAACCTCAGAAAAGTTTGACCAGGTATATGTGGAGAAAAACATTTACATCTGGAATGATCATTAGATTCATCACAACATGTACTTACTTCATACTATCATTTATCTTTGGTATTGTAGATATAAGTAATTTCTTTATAAACTTGGTCAAAGTTTCAAAAGTTTGACTTAAAAAAATGTTGGAACTACATTATCGAACGGAGGGAGTAGCTCTTTCTCTGTCTCTACTATCTCTCACGGGCCTCCCCTCTCACTCGAACTCTCTATACCGACGGATTATACGCTCACAATGTCAGCGTATAGCTCTGTATATTGTTTAGTTGACCGGTCAACCAATCCACATGCTGCCTTGTCAGCTCGTGTTCTCTATCTTCATGTGCTGGCCCATGTGGCAGTGGGTGAAAATAAGTAAACTAGAGGCCCATCTAACACGCGATGAAGTAAACAAAGTTGAAACCACTCGGGGTAGCACCCCACACACTAGTAAATTGAGGGCACATTGAGGACAAACTTCTTGCGCGCGAACCACATACTCGCGCACAATTCACCACTGCGCGGCGGCATGCACAGAAGGACGCACTCATGCACACCCAGCACACAACACACACCAGCACACGTGTACACCGGCGTCGCCGCCGGTTGAGATGGACGGCGAGGCAGCCAACAAGCAGAGGTGGCTCGAGCCAAAACCGCATCCGGCGAGCCTAGACTTCATCAGCAGCCTCCTCGACGACATGCTGCTCGTCATCATCGGCCTCCTCCCCACCAAATCTGCCGTGCGGACCACCCTACTCTCCCGGCGGTGGCGGCCCCTCTGGCGCTGCGTCCCCCTCAACCTCACCGTCGACAGCTGCCTCTATGACGGGGATTGCAAACGCATGGCCGCAGTCTCCAAGATCCTTTCAACGCACCCTGGGCCAGCCAGACGCCTTGACATCCGCATGTTCAGTACCAACTGCAAGGTCCAACCCAAGTTCCACGAGTGGTTCTTATCCCCCACCCTAGATCAGCTCGAGGAGCTCAGCTTTGAAGCTGGACGATGTCGCTCTCTGCCGCCGTCCGCGCTCCGCCTCACGCCAACGCTGCACCGCAACTTCAGCTCCTGCTATCTTCCCCAGATTAATGCCGCGCCCGCCCTTCTTCTCCCTCAACTCAAGAAGCTCGACCTCTTCGATGTTGTCATCTCAAAGAAGGCTATGGAGCACCTGCTCCACAACTGTACTGCGCTCGAGTACCTTCGTCTTGAGCAGATCCACGGATTCATTAGCCTCCACATCGCCTCGACGAATCTCCGATGGATTTTATGTGTCTTGCTGGCCCCGCAACCAGACATCAATTGGGAAGAGATCACTCCAGCTGTTCCACGTTATGGTCATTGAGAATGCGCCTTTCCTTGAGAGATTGCTTGTATCGGATCTAGAAGGTCCAACAAAAATCAGGGTCATTGACGCGCTGAAATCGACAGTGTTGGTGTACTCGTCTGCCAAATTCTCCGAACTCTTTATTGGATCTGTAATCGTTCAGGTACAGCACTCATCTTCTTCTCCGTCTTCTTGAAATTCACATTTTTAAATTTCTTCTTGATGTATTTACGACCATCTTCCAGAAAATGATTCCCACAAGCTTGACCCAGTCCATGCGCACAGTGAAGATCTTAGCACTAAAATCAATCGACCCCAATCTGGATCAAGTTGTTGGATTCCTTACATGCTTTCCGTGCACGGAGAAGCTACTCATCAAGGTGAAACTTCTTTCCTATAAGTAAACGGTAATCACAACGTAGCTCAATTTTTTCATAATTTTCCCAAATTACGATGACAAGTGTAGTGCTCAAAACTGCATCTACGCACTGCACCGAAAGAAATGTTTTTAGTATTTTTTCTCACGTGATCACCTGCATCGTTTTTATGTTGTACTACTATAGTAGCCTAGGCTAGTCATAGTGGAAAGTAACTTAGACTACTCCAGTAACTCTATGGTTACCTTAAGAGCAAGTACTACCTCCGTCCTGGTTTACTCTTCCAATTTTGTAGTATCAAAATTTGACCATAGATTTAACTGACAAAATGTTAATGCATGTCACTAAGAACTATATCGTTGGATTCGTATTTGAATATAATTTCAAATGGTGTAATTTTTAGTGACATGCATTGGCATTTTCTTAGGTAAATCTATCGTCAAAATTTTATACTAAATACGAGGTAGTATTCCCTCCGTCCCAAAATTCTTGTCTTACATTTGTTTAGATACGGATGTATCTAACACTAAAATGTAACTAGATACATCCGTATTTAGACAAATTTAAGACAAGAATTTTGGGACGGAGGGATTACAAAAGTGGGCTATGTAGGCCAAAACATGTGCCAAAAGTGGGCTATTTAGACAAAAGGAGGAAGAACCCGACCAAATCTTCGGTTGTGCTCTAGGATTAGACTAGTTGTGCTAACTTAAAATTTTTATTGTGTACTCCCTCCGTTCCAAAATACTTGACTTCCATTTTTCCAAAAATGGATGTACCTATATACTAAAACATGTCTAGATACATATATATTTTGACAAATAGAAGGCATGTATTGTGCAACGGAGGGAGTAGAATGAATGCAAGTTTTTGTATTGGGAAGAAGAGTACATCCATATATTGATAGAGCGCAATTTAGTAGATGTTCTATCACTTTTAGCTAGCATAGAGGCTAGAGATGAGATTAGTGCACTTGTTGATACTCCTACTAGAATAGAGGCTAGACATGAGACTAGATGCGAGGAAGCAACGTCTACTTATTTACACTCAGAGAAGAAAGAAGCACGCAAGATCGAGCCTCCGCAGATCAACAATGAATGCATCGAGAAGGCACTAATCCAACTTACAGGAATAGTAAAATGTATTCTTGTGGTTCTTGTTTTCTTTGGTCTTGCTTTTCTAGTCAAAATTATCGTTGGAGTTCGTGCAAAACAGAGGTCCATTTGGGGTCGTGCGTTGGAGTTGGCCTTACAAGTGGGACCGCAGTTAAGGAAACCGACTATCGGCAAACCCCCACCTCGCCCGCCGCGCGATGGCTGAAGTTAGAGAAATGACGAGGTTGAAGAGATTGCTCTAGCATGGACTCCAAGAAATAATATGGTGTCAGATGGATATCATGGTGGTGGCGTGTGCCGTACTCCTATACGTGAATGCTTGTTCTGGCCCATGCCACCCTACTACTTCTACTACTTACTCCTACTATATAGTACTAGTATCGAGGATTCGAGGTGCTGGTTACGTACAACGAACACATTAACATATGGCTACAGTAAAAACACCTGCCCGACGCGCGAAGCATGTGAAGCTAGTACAAATAGTGTACTACTATTGTTGATTGGCCTCATCCAATAACCTATTGCAATGCACGTACAATTATGTATTTGGAAAATATATTTTTTCCTCGTCGCACCACTCACTCAGAGAAGCGACTCGAAAGTCATTCATAAATTTAGTAAGTTTATCAGAGGCATATCATTTTATTACATACAACAGGTCATCAACCCACATCGACAACGAGGATACATTATAAATACTAAAATTTTCACCACACAACAAATAACACGCAATGAAATGAACTTCAACTCAACCATTCCTCGGCATTGGAAACGCTTGCTTTGAACCACAAGTGATTCTCTGGGACGGGCCATCGATTGTCGATCTGGAGACCAACGCAGGACTGATCATCCAGGCTGAAGCGGCCTACTATATCAGTACCAGGGTAGGGAACCACCCAAATGTCCAAGGTATAGACACAGTTGCTTCTCATAAATGGTACTAGTAATGTTGTGTCAACGGCAGTTGGATCGCCTTTCACCATCATCAGATAGTTTTGTCCAAGGAAGAGCGGGTTTTCTCCAAGACTATCAATTATGTACCAGGGAGAAGGAGTTGGCGCTAGCACACTAGTATCGATCCCGAATACCATGCAACGGGTGTTGGAATAGGTCCGGAGAGTGCGACCATGGGAGACTACACCTGCTTCCTTAGCAGTAACATCATCAGTGGGTTGTATACACACAAGAAGAGGTGATCCATCAAAATTAGTTGCCAGGCGCCACAGAGTATATGGACGCTGCTCGTCCTCATGCTCGTGATCATCACCATCGTCATCTCCCCCTTGGTTATAAAATTTTTCAAGTATAGGTGGTGGGATGTTCACAGGACCTTGGAAACACAAGAAGAAGGTTAATTAGTAAAGGGAAACTTGCTAACCTGCATGCATGTGGATGAAACAATTATAATTACGGTGGAAGACAAATGTACTGAAACTACGAGGATCCCATGCAAAAACAGTGCCACGAGTGGTGGCAGCAAACACAAGGCCCTCGTATTGAATTGCATCACAGTACTCATCCGTGTACAGAAACTGATTTTTGAGCAATATCCATCGAGTCAAACCACCAAGGACGGCAACAAGCTTGTCGAAGATAGCAACAACTTGATAGTTGTTGTAATTCCAAGAGCGGTTGGGAACTCGAAAAATTGCTATCTTCCGTAGAAGACAGTCACCATGATCGTATTTGAACATGCATACAATACCGGTGTGCTCAACCTTTGGGCAGTCTGCTGAGATTTTTGGAAGTGGAACCGCAGTTGGACCCAATGTAAACAACCCAATCTCCATTTGCGCCCGCCCAAGCCTTGCCCTCAAGCGATGGCATCTTAACATCATACGTATCACTGTCAAGCGGCATCAACTTGCACAGGGCAAGGCCTCCATCGTGGCGGCACCAATCATCAGGGTCACGGCGAAGAAGATAGGGGAGATCAAACCTCTTCTTGACTCTTGGGTTCTTTGTGATGATGTTATTAGTTGAGTCGAGAATGGGCTTGAACGAACCTGCCATGCTAGCCAAGGTGATGACGTCGCACCGATCAATGAGTTCCTCCACCACATCATCTTTCAGATTGGGGCAAGAATAACGGGGTCGTTTCCGGCCTGTTCCCTCCATGGAGAAGACGATCGAACAATGGCAGAAGAAAGGGTGAAGGGCTGAAGGAAAATGGAGGAGGGAGAGGAAGAGCGTGCGACAGCAGTTCCAAATCAAGAGGGAAAGGCGAAGAGTCGGTGGACGGTTGCGAGTTTTCCATGGTTCACGAAGAGGCGCCCCGTCCTACACGTCCGTTCGGAAATACTCCTACTACTCGCCGTCGTCTCATTGATATGTTGGAACGGGGCCACATGTCAACGAAACATGGTGTGTAGTTTCTCGTGCAAAATGCGATCTGGCCGCGTTGGCCCGAGGTGCCGCATTAGTTATCGACCTTTATTTTTTTAATGGTGTGCCGATCAGTTTTGAAGCACGACTAACTGGTACTGTACGCAGAGAAAATATAAACTACTCTACCACTACTCCACCTCCATTACTAGTAGTATAAAAAAGATATATAGGTTGGAGCTTGAGCGCTTTCTTGCTAAGGGCTGCCCACTTGCTTCTCACACTACCACCCTCTCTCCAGATCTAAAAAAGACGGTCACAGATCCGCCAGGGAAGAAAAGGACGTGCAGCGTTGACGCACTCGTCGTCGGCGAGCGAGGTCACGCACTGACGACAAGGTCGTCCTCTCAGACCTAGCGCCCGCGCGGGATGGCCTCCGTCCCCAAGCTCGCTGCCGTAGTGTGTGCGGAGGACGACGACCACGAGCGAAGCCACTTCCCGCCGACCCTCAGGTATGCTACCTCTTTTCGAACCATAACCTTGTTCTATTGCCCCATCTGCCACGTCGTTGCATGTGGATCTTTTTCCACTCCACCATCTTCCCAATTTGCTATCCTCTGCTCTGCTGGCCATGCAGACGAAAACCATAATTTGCACTATTAAGGGAAACCCTACTTCATGCAGACTAATCCATGTCTGGGTTGAATAAGGAAAGGAAGGGAGACTGTATTGTCCAAGAGAGTAGGCATCGAACCCGCATCTAGGTTGAAAAGGGGAAAATCCGTAGCTAAGGAACGAGTCTCATGTCTCTTGGTTGAAGAAGGGTAGAAAGGCATGACAACGCAATAGAGAATGACCAGGTCGATCGGTTTGTTGTCCTCGCATAGGAAAAAGGTGTCTAAAGAGAACAAAAATGGGACGTAATCCACATATGCTGCTTGGATATTTGTTGCTCTGGGTAACCATACCTCCCTCACCACTCTGCGTCTGTGGAGGTACATCGTACTGGTGCGCTCACTGTCCGAATGGGCCTCCCATGCTCTTATTGCCACTTTTTTGCTGTTAGTATAACGCCAGCAGTCAAGTCAAGCAATGCTACTGCTAAAGTGATGCCACATTTAACTACTGCCGCTCTCAGTCTAATGCCACCGATAAATTTAAGTAATGCCATTTAATGTCACTGGATTATTTCAGGGTTAGCTGTTGATTGTGGATGTATTAAAGATTTTTCAGCTAAGGCATTCTAATGTTGTTGCACAGCCAATATACCAACGATGAAACTTGTTACTACCTTCAGATTTTTGCACTGTTAATGCTTATAGATTACATACCTCACTTTCATGAGATAAGTTAATTTTTTTGTACAGTGTCACCAAAATGCCAAGGCGCTGATGTCATTTTATTTTGGTTAAACTGCACAGACAATTATGAAGACAAGAGGAAAGGTCAAGAGTGGGCACCTCCTCCTCCGGCTGTTCCCTTGATTCGTTCGATCAAGTTTTTATGTTTGATCGATTATCAAGATTGGGATAGCAATTTTTAAGGTCCCCTCGAGTTCGAAATGATATTTACCTTGGAGGTACATGGTTTGCAATTTTTTTATACTATCATTAGTTAATAATGCTAGTTACCTTCAGACTTCTGTATTTGCTTTAATGCTCATGCACAGCTAGTATACCAATGCTGAAACTTGTTACCTTTACATTTTGTATTGTTAATTCTTATAGAAACCTTCCAGTGCTAGAGTTTATTGAAATCTGTTTAGTAAAACCATTGTACTGTACCCTGTAATAAACTAACTACTCTACTGTTGCACTAGCCACTGGATTAGTGTGTATTTGTAGTATTCGAATGGTGTTCCATTAGCGTATGGACATAAATAAAGTGTGGCAAGCTTTCCCAGATATGTGCTCAAGAAAACTACTACCTGTTTTTCTAAATACTAGACGTTTGGGTACTTTAAATTGAACCGCGAAAACGTCTTATATTAAGGAACAAAGGGTGTAGAGTTCACTCAAATTATCCCGGTAAAGCTAGTCACACCTTTGTTAAAATTAATGTTCATTATGTTATCGGAGGAGGTCTGCATGTTTGTCTCTAATGCCTGTCGACTACATACCTAACATCATGATGTAATGTTAAGTCATTTCCTTTTGTACAGTGTCACTGAATTGTCAAGGCGGTGATGGCATTTTATTTTAGTAGAACTACACAAAATTTGCTTAAAAGAAGAGGAAGGTCAGGAATGGCTCAGTTTTTTAGGAAAAAACTATCTATGCCTTCCTGACATCAGCCGCTATTGCTTTATTTATTCCTTCAAATAGGTGGTTAGAAACAGTCTTGCTACCTTTTCCCATTAAGAAATTGGAATGCTTATATTTGTGAGTCTATGCTTCAACTAGTGCCACTTTTAGAGTAATCACACTTTCAATATCTATGCAAACAGGGATGCTCGATTTTAGTGGAACTGCACAAAAAGTCCAATTGGTTCAACATTAGGAGCATGTTTTTTCCAAACCTTTATATCCAATTGGTGGAACTATGAACTATTCATTACGAAGGTACATGGTTTGCTACTATCTTGCTACTCTTTTTGTACTGTCATTAGATAGTAATACTAGTGGTTTGCATGTGAATTTATTGGCAGGGTGGACCTACATTGGAGGTGCAGGACTGTCGGTGTACTAGAATAGGGGTACCCTAGTCCCCCGAACTTGTGCACGGGCAGTTGCAGCACCCCGCAGGCGGCCACTCTGCGCCCACTCTCCAGCGCATCCACCAACGTGTCGCTCTGGGGGGCTCTTCGGGCGCGCGTGGCGGGAGGCTGTGCAGCCAGCGGTGCGCAGTGGCATGCGAAGCTGACAAGATAGCCATCGTGGCGAACGGTGGCGCCCCTAACGGTCCTTTTCTGCACTGTTCGGGCGACTCAGACGGGCATTTAATGCCCTTGTCCCCTGCCGTCAGGGTTAGGTAGGGTGCACTGTACAAGCAACTGTATCAACTACCTCACTTTTTACGTTTTTACCCTCCTCTGCATTGCCACCTGTCGGTGACCCCTTTAGCGTATAAAAGGAGGCCCATGCGCAACGTAGAGGGGGTTCGGTTCGGAGCCTCGGACAGTCGGCTTCGATTCATTCGTAGCCCAGAAAACATCACACTCTCTCTCTGGAGAGCAAGAACACCAGATAATACAATCAGACAAGCAGCAGTAGGAGTGTTATCTCTCCGGAGAGCTCCGAAGCTGGGTAAACTGCTCGTGTGCCTCGCCTCGATCTGCTCTTCGTGCGACCTCCGCCCCCCGCCGAACCGAAAGGGGCCCGGTCCGCCGGCCCCATAGGTGTTCGTGGATCAGTTTCCCCGACATCTTTGGCGCACCAGGTAGGGGGTGTTGAGATTGTGTGAACCAGATCCGGCGTTCACACGAGCTAGATCTTTATTGCCTTCATCAACATGCCACCGAAGAAGAAGACTTCGACGGCAGCTGCTCCATCCACGTCACTTCCGCCACCGTTGGAGCAAACGAGTGGTGGGATGGACGCCGGCGGAAGAAAGGACGTCGACGAGGAAGCTCATGATGCCGCCAGGTCCAAGAACAAGGTTGCACAAACCTCGGCGACTGTACATGTTCCACGCCACTCTCAGGAGGCGCAAGATCAACAGCGTCATGGCACTAGTAGTGCCATACGCATGATAGCCCATGACCAAGCTGGTGGATCTCGGGGCGCTCAAGACCAGCATGCACGCCAGCATGCTGGCACGAGCGGAGCACGGTCGCCCGGACGGGATACTGCTCCTTCTAACATAGTTAGAAGTTCGAGCACGTCCCGCTCCTCGCGCCGTCCGCCACTACCACCCACCACTCCAGCAGTAGCTTTGGCGCGAGCTCAACTTCTCCTAGATTACCCTCCGACGTCGGACAAGATCGACGAATGGAGGGCCACCATTCAGAGTCTCATCGGATACGCCAACGGCGACACTCCATGGCGGCCGAGCGCGTCGCCGACGCGGCAGGACCGCCGGACGCGAGCCGGTGGTGAAAAAATGGGCAGAGGTGCAACTACCATGCAATCACCGCCCCGAAGGCCAAGATCGCCGACTCGCCGGATCCACCTCGACAGCGACTCCACTGCATCGTCAGATCCACGAGCTCGTCGCGATCAGCGCCAAGTTCTTCATGATCGACAACAAGAAGACGCTCGAACCCGCATCGAGCGCCGAAGAGAAGCGCGACGCCAATCCGACAAGCGCGTTGGACCCTCTGTTGACATGCATGCGCCAGGGGAACCAGGCGATCTGCCGTATGCGGTAGGTTGTCCTGCGTTCACTCGTGAGCTGCGGCAAGTCCAGTGGCCCAGTACAAAGAACTTCAAGCCAGACGTACCAGAGAAGTACGACGGCAAGACGCATCCGTCAGAGTTCCTCAGCATTTACACCATTGCCGTGCAAGCTACCGGGGGACGAGATGACAAGATCCTTGCCAACTACTTCCCACTGGTGCTCAAGCCCAATGTCAGATCCTGGCTCATGCACTTGCCGGACAACTCCATATCCTCTTGGGATGATCTGTGCCATCAGTTTGTCGGCGCCTTTACCGGCGGACACAAGCCTCATGGCCAGGAGAGTGATCTTCATCTGCTCGCCCAGAAGGAAGGAGAGCCCCTGCGCAAGTACATTCAGAGATTCAGTAGTGTGCAGCACAACATCCCAGACGTCCACCCTGCCGCGGTGATCAGCGCGTTCCATCAGAACGTGCGGAACCGCAGGATGCGGGAGGAAATGGCGATGTGCAAGATCAGGGACGTCAGTGAGTTATATGCACTGGCCAACAAGTGTGCGCGTGCTAAGGAAGGGAGGAGACTCCCCGGAGAAAATATAGGAGTGGGGGGATCTGACAGTGAAGATGCTGCCCCGACAAGGAAAAACCGGCGGCGGAACAACAGAAGGAGGAAAGGCAAAGAAGTGCTAGTTGTTGAGCAGTCCGGCAACGGTGGTATCGCCAAGGAAGCCAAAGCTGGTGACTCCGGCAAAGAGGTTGCCGCGGAGGTGGCGGTCACCGACAAGCAGGACGGCACCAACAAGCAGTATTGCAAGATTCACCGCACCAAGGGCCATGATCTTCAGAACTGTAAGAGGGTCGAGCAGCTTGTTGAGCAACAGAAAGCTGAATACGAGCGGCGCGACAAAGAGAAGGCCCAAGAAGGAGCTGGTGGATCCAGCAAGAAACGTCCCGGCCGAGGAGGACGCCGCAGCAAGGCCAAGCAGCGGCAAGGAGATAGACCTCCCCGTGGCCGCGACAAGGATGAAGATGACGGCGACGATGAAGATATGGATGATGAGGAGACTGATGAGCAGGAGTTCCAGAAATCCACAGAGGTCCTGTGCGTTGATGGTGGTGCTTCTCTGCATGCCTCGCACCGCCAGCTCAAGCAGTGGGTGCGGGAAGTTAATGCAGCAGAACCACCCGTCGAGTCACGCAAGCCTCTGAAATGGTCCGGCACACCTATCATCTTTGATATTGAGGACCACCCGGATCGCATAACTGCGGTCGGGTGCTTGCCGATGTTGGTTTCACCAACAATCCGCAACCTCAAGGTCACTAAGATGCTAGTTGACGGCGGGGCCGGTTTGAACCTGATCTCCTCCGCGGTGCTCCAGAAACTCCAGATTCCTGACAGCGAGCTCGAAGAGACCGGCACATTTCAAGGAATTAACCCGGGAAGGAGCAAGCCAAAGGGAAAGATCATGTTGCCGGTAACATTTGGCAGCGAGCTGAACTTCAGGACCGAGAGGGTCACGTTTGACATTGCCGACTTTCCATTACCTTACAATGGAATCCTTGGCCGAGCGGCACTCGCCAAGTTCATGGCAGCCTCTCACTATGCGTACAACGTACTGAAAATGCCAGGCCCAATAAGTGTCATCTCTGTCCCTGGCGACAAGAAGGATGCTCTTATCTGTGCTGACAAGATCTACCGGGAAGCAGCAGCCGCAGCAGAATGGAGGACACTTGCCGCTGAAGCTCCCGGGGGGAAGAAGAAGACCAAGTCCGGCAAGAGCTCTGATGCCCTCTCCGGCAAGCGCACTTCTTCGGAGTGCTGCGCTACCGTCGAGGACGCACCATCGAGCTCCACCGGCAAGTGTAAGAAGGCAATGGCAGCTCCACCTGAGACCAAGAAGGTGTCCGCCAAGGAGGATGGCACTGGTGGTACATTTACCATCAGCGCCACTCTTGACCCCAAATAGGAAAGCGCGCTCGTTGCTTTCCTGCGGGCGAATGTCGACGTGTTTGCATGGCAACCGTCTGATATCCCCGGTGTTCCCAGGAAAGTGATTGAGCACCACCTTGCCGTCTGTCCTCATGCACGGCCCGTCAAGCAGAGAGTCAGGAAGCAGGCAGTAAAGCGCCAAGAATTCATCACAGAAGAAATCAAGAAGTTGGAAGCAGCAGGCCTTGTCAGAGGAGTACTCCATCCCACGTGGTTGGCCAATCCTGTTGTTGTGCGCAAAGCTAACGGGAAATGGAGACTTTGTATTGACTTCACTGATGTTAATAAAGCTTGTCCCAAAGACCCATTTCCCTTGCCGCGTATTGACCAGATTGTTGACTCCACAACCGGATGTGATTTGCTTTCATTTCTTGATGCATACTCAGGATACCATCAGATCTTCATGGCAGAAGAAGATGAAGAGAAAACCGCATTTATCACCCCGTGTGGCACGTACTGCTTCGTACGGATGCCTTTCGGTTTGAAGAATGCTGGTTCAACATTCGCAAGGGTAGTCCACCATGCTTTTGAGCCGCAAATATACAGAAATGTGGAAGCTTACATGGATGACATAGTGGTCAAGAGCAAGAACAAGGCGACCCTGATTCAAGATTTAGACGAAACATTTGCAAACCTGCGCAAGATCAACCTCAAGCTTAACCCCGAGAAGTGCGTGTTTGGAGTCCCTTCCGGCAAGCTTCTCGGGTTCTTCGTGTCTCAGCGGGGAATTGAAGCCAATCCCGACAAGATCAAAGCCATTGAGCAGATCGATGCACCAAAGCGCGTCAAGGATGTACGAAGGCTTGCCGGTTGCGTGGCTGCTCTCAGCAGGTTTATCTCTAGATCTGCTGAGCGCGCCCTTCCAGTTTTCAAAATTTTGAAAAAGGCAGGTCCAATGAAATGGACTCCGGAAGCGGAGGCTGCGCTGCAGGACTTGAAGAGATATCTGTCCTCCACTCCAACGCTTGTCGCACCTAAGCCGCAAGAGAAGTTGCTGCTGTATATAGCGGCAACCAATCAAGTGGTTAGTGTTGCGTTAGTGGCGGAGAGGGAGGCGGATGATGAGCCAGCAACCACGGCAGATCCATCCAGCGACAAGCAGGGGGCTTCGTCGACAAGCTCTGGTCCCGACAAACATGGGTTTGCGCAAGAACATGATAGGATGCCAAGGAGAATGGTGCAGCACCCAGTTTACTTTGTCAGTTCTCTTCTGCAGGGGGCTAGATCAAGGTACTCTGGTGTGCAGAAGTTGCTTTTAGGCCTCCTCATGGCCTCGAGAAATCTGCGCCATTACTTCCAAGCACATGAGATCACAGTCGTCACTCGCTTTCCTCTGAAGAGGATACTGCAAAATCCAGAAGCAACGGGCAGGATTGTCGAGTGGGCGCTGGAACTATCAAGCTTTGGCCTCAAGTTTGAGAGCACTTCAACTATCCAAAGCAGAGCATTGGCAGAGTTCATAGCAGAGTGGACGCCAACCCCAGATGAAGAAATTCCAGAAACGAGCATCCCCGTCAAAGAGGCAAGCAAAGAGTGGCTGATGTACTTTGATGGTGCCTTCTCGCTGCAAGGCGCCGGTGCAGGCGTGCTGCTTGTCGCACCCACCGAAGAGCACCTCAAGTACGTAGTCCAGATGCACTTTCCCAAAGAGCAAGCAACCAACAATACTGCAGAGTATGAAGGATTGCTTGCCGGTCTCAGAATCGCAGCAGACCTTGGGATCAAGAAGCTCATTGTCAGGGGTGACTCACAGCTTGTCGTCCGACAAGTGAACAAGAACTACCAGAGTCCGTTGATGGAAGCGTATGTTGATGAAGTGAGGAAGCTACAAGAGCACTTTGACGGCCTACAAATGGAGCATATCCCAAGAGCTCAGAATGATATTGTTGATGGCCTGTCAAAGTGCGCCGCACTAAAGTTACCTGTGGAACCAGGGATCTTTGTGCTTAAGTTGACTCAACCATCCGTAATGCCCTCAACTGGACAAAGCAAGAAGAGGAAGTTGGTTTCCGGTGACTACTTTCTGGCAGAGCTCCCCGAAGTCGACGCCAAGAAAATCCCCAAGATCAACACCAAGGATGCTGAGGGGCAGTCTGCTCCGGCAAGCCTTATGGTTTGTTCCGTTGAAGCAGACGCTCCCGACAAGTTTTGCTCTGGCAAGCTTGCCGGGGAACACCAAGCTCCGGCAGGACCACAAGTCCTTGCCGTGGAAGCGGATGTTCCCGCAGCAGCAGATGCGCCTTTAGTCCTTGTTGTCGAGCCACAATCTCCAGCATGGGCACGGCGGATTGTCCACTTCCTTCAGACAGGAGAACTTCCCGAAGAACAAGAAGAAGCGGAAAGAGTAGCCCGGCAGTCAAGTATGTACCAGTTTGTCGATAGCATACTGTACAGAAGAGGACTCAACGGTGTGAAATTGAAGTGTATTCGCCGGGAAGATGGGCAAAAGCTGTTGGCGGAGATACATGGAGGCATATGTGGCCACCACATTGGCGCAAGAGCACTTGCCGGCAAAGCTTTCCGGCAAGGTTTCTTTTGGCCGACAGCCCTTCAGGATGCAACTGCACAAGTAACCAAGTGTGAAGCGTGCCAGTTCCACTCCAAACAGATACACCAGCCAGCTCAAGCTCTCCAGACAATCCCTTTATCCTGGCCATTTTCGGTCTGGGGGCTCGATATCCTCGACCCTTTCCCCCGAGATGTCGGGGGCTTTGAGTACTTGTACGTCGCAATCGACAAGTTCACAAAGTGGCCGGAAGTGCAGCCAGTGAGGAAGGTGACGGCACAGTCAGCAGTCAAGTTCTTCAGGTCGACTGTTTGCCGTTTCGGGATCCCTAATAGGATCATCACCGACCACGGCACGCAATTCACAAGCCGCACCTTCATGCAGTATGTCCAAGACCTTGGCCCCAAGGTCTGCTTCGCTTCTGTTGCTCATCCAAGAAGCAACGGTCAAGCAGAGAGGGCAAATGCTGAAGTGCTGCGCGGGCTCAAGACCAGAACTTTCGACAGGCTGCACAGGTGCGGAAGGAACTGGATCGAGGAGCTGCCAGTGGTTCTTTGGTCGATCAGAACGACGCCAAATCGAGCCACTAGCCAGACACCTTTCGCTCTAGTCTATGGAGCAGAGGCAGTTCTCCCCACGGAACTCGTATACGGATCACCTCGAGTGCTCGCTTATGATGAGCTTGAGCAAGAACAGCTACGGCAAGACGACGCGCTGCTCCTTGAGGAAGATCGTCTTCAGGCTGCTGTACGAGCTGCTCGATACCAGCAAGCTTTGCGCCGCTATCATAGCCGCAAAGTTAAAGCCAGAAGCTTCGAGGAAGGCGACCTTGTTCTTCGGCGCGTTCAGTCCGCCAAGAATTCCAACAAGTTTACGCCGAAGTGGGAAGGCCCTTATCGGGTGAGACGAGTCACAAGGCCTGGCGCTGTCCGCCTTGAGACCAAAGATGGCATTCCGGTGAGCAACTCCTGGAACATAGAACATCTTCGTAATTTTTTCCCATAAGGCGCGGTTGCCGGAACCCGTTCCGACAACCACCTTTTGTACAAGTCTTGCCGCTGTTGCATGTAATCCTTTGTACAAAGCCGGGCGCAGATCCCGTGCATAAGTAAAACCCCATGTGCTCCGCACAGCTTGTCCATTTCATGCGTTAGTTCCTTTCTTGCATGCGATTATCTGACACTTTGTGAAGCACCTACATCCGGTAAGCAGTAACGAGCCGAAGAGCTCCATATTATTATTTTCTCTTCTTTCTTTTTCTTTTAAAGGAAAAGAAGGTTCTCTCACGCACAAGTTTGCCGGGGGGAAGGATAAGATTGTGGTATAGGCCAGGCGTCGTTCAAGCAAAGACTTGCCTTACCGGGAAGCAAATGACAGAAAAGCTAAGTCGCCAAAGTTTGAGCAATCACTTTTTTAAATTTTTGAGTTATCTTCCTCGAACGACCCTGCTTTGTATGGAAAACCTGTGCGCGGAGGAACCAACTCGTGGCTAGTTGCGCCCTTACTTTGTTTCGAGTCCGCTCAACAGCTTAAGCGTGCTTCATCTAGTCGCGACAAGGTTTCTTGTCGGAAGCAGCGCCGCCAGCAGACTGCTGAAGTTCCGCACTCAGCGCTCGCGGCTCGGGCGCCTGCGCCGACAAGTTCCCTAGAAGCGTAGGGTAAAAACATACAAAGGAAGGAATCTAGTAGAGGAAATAACATTGCAATTGATAACAGAAATAAAGTTATATTACAAGATAACTTGTCGCAGCTCTAACAGACTGTTTTCATAACATGATTAGCAGCGACAAGGGAAAAGAAGAAATGGGCGGCCTAATCTACGCGTCCGCCCTCGACTCTCTTGATCTCGCTCACCTTGTCCACAATGGGTGCGACAAGGGCCTTGAGTGCGTCCAGATCAGTGTCAGGCGGCAAGGACCTGAGGACGTTGGTGAAGCTGAGGCCTGGGTTGCGGAAGGCCACCTTCATCAGCACCTTCTGGAGAACCCCAGCGCAGATTTTGCGCGACTCGTCGGCCAGCTGCTTCGGGATCCTCTCCCGGAGCCGCTGGAGTGCCGTCGCCACGCCTTTGAAGAATAGGCTAATCTTGGCGCTGGGTTGAAGACTCTCGTCGGAAGGATACCCAAAGTCCTCCATCCCCAGCTGCGCCAGCTCCTCGTTGATGACTGCGGCAATGTTCACCAGACCCTCGGTCCAGTGCTCCACAGTGTCTCTGAACGAGTTCTGGGTAACTGCAATGCTCTCCAGCAGCGTCGCATCGGCCTTGACCTTCTCCGACAAGGTCTTCTCCCGCTCCTTGGCGGCCTCCAGCGCCTGCGTCAGCGTGGCCAGCTTCAGCTCCAGGTCTGCTCTGGAATCCTTGGCGGCGCTGAGCTCCTTGCCCCTCTCAGCGAGAAGGCCTTGCAGCTCACCGTGGGCGGCAGCATCCTTCTCGCGCTCACGCTTGAGCGCCGCAAGCTCCTCGCCGCTCTTCCCAATATCGGCCTCCAGCTGCGCCACCTTCTCCTCTAGCTCTTTCTTGGTGTCCTCTGCACTTGCCGCGGCATCCTTTGCCTCCTTAAGCGCCCCGCCAAGTGCTCGCTCACGCTCGGCGAGCTCTTCCTCGTAGCTGTCGAGGTTGGCCTTCCGCTGCACTAGTTCACCTTCCCGCGCGGACTGCTTCTCGGCGGCCAGCCTTTGTTCCTCCTCAGCCTCGGCCTTCTCGAGAAGAAAGGCCGTGCGCTCCTCATCGACTCGCTCCCGCTCCTGCGCCAGGGACCGGAGAGCTTCCTGATTTTGGCCCCGGAGCTCCTCCGCGCGCTTTTCCATGTCAACTCCCGCCTTCGTGACAAGCGCTTCCCGGGAAGCCAGCTTGGCTTGCCGGGTGCGGTAGAGTGACAGCAGCTTCCGCAGCAGCTGCTCCTCCTCAGGCTCGCCGCTGCTGCTGCTAGGCGCGTCAACCAATGACAGTCCAGCAGAGGCGAGCACCTCCCCGTCAAAAGTCTCCCCCTCGACCGGCGCCCTGGAGCTTGACGCCCAGGGTAGCTTGATGAAGATATTGTCACCGGCCTTCAAGTAGGCGCCGGGCTGGGGCTCCTCGGCGCCCGGCTCCGCGGAAGCGGCAGAGGGTTCGGCGGTCGGCGCAGCGCCCAGCGCTCCTGCGGCCTTAGGGTCGTCAGTGCGATCGCCCGACCCCTCGCCGGCTTCCGCAGTAGCAGCCCCGGCGGCCTCCTCGCCGGCGGTCTCATCAGCACCGGCACCTTCCTCGCCGGCGCCCTCTGTCTCCATTGGCTCAGCCGAAGATGGGTCTGAAGAACGAAGAAGGGAAGAAAATCAATCAAAAATCCAAGAAAGGAAAAACGGAAGAAGCAGAACCCAAGGGAAAGTTTCTGGGCAAGTGGATTACCTGCGCCAAGATCTTCAGTTGCGGCCTCGGTCGCCGCAGGATCAGCAGTGCCGTCCCTTGCCGGAGAGTCCCCCCTTGCTGGAGAGCGCTCCCTTGCCGGGGACTCCTCCCTTGGCGGCGCAGTCGAAGCAGGTGGCACTTCGGGACCGGCCTCCGGGCGCTCCTGATGAGGCTGCTCTACTCCTGCACAAGTCAACAAGCAAGGTATCAACAAAGGAAAAACCGCTCAAGCGCGCCCGGCAGCAGAAGGCTAAACTATGAACTTACGCTGGGGGCTGCGCTGGGGGCTGCTCTGAGGGGTGATTGCCAGGTCCGTCAATGTGGTCTCGGGCCCACCTCCTGCTGACACGATGGGGTCATCCTCGATGACGATCACCGCGGCCTTGGCCCTCTTCGCCGCTCTCTGGGCCAGTGTTCTGAAAAGAAAGGAGTCCAAATTGGAGCAAGTCAGGTACAAGATATAAACAGCAAGATTGAAGGATTATAAAAAGCACCAAATAAACTCACTCTTCTTCCTCCTCGTCGGAGCTGAGCGCGGAAAGATCGAAGTCCGGCCCTCCTCCGGTGCGGCGAGGTGGAGGAGTAGGATCCCTTGCCCGCTTGGCGGGGGCAGTGGCAGTGGCCCGGGAAGATCCCGCTCCAGTTGCTGCTGTTGCGTGAGGCGCTCCCGCGACAACATTGCTTGCCGCGGTAGAGCGCGTTGCGCGGCTCGGTGGCTGTGGAGCCGGCTGCCGCCCCGCTGCGTCCCCGGCCCTGCGAAGGCGCCTCCTTGGAGGGGCCGGGGGCTCCGCCTGCGGCAAGTTCTCTAAAGGCTCAGCCTCCTCCTCGCCGGCCTCGCTCGACTCGGCTTCGGAACCGGCAGGCTCCTCCTCGCCCATGAACTCCGCGCGTTCGGCAAGGTTTGCCGCCTCTGCAGCGTCCGCCTCCTCCACAGTAAACCCAAACACACCCGCAGCAGCTGCGGCCGCAGCCTCTTCCGCCCTAGTAGCGATGAGCTGCAGCTCCTCGTCGGTGGTGTCACGGGTGAGGCTCTTCTGCTCGTCAGCGCGGACCGGCACTTCCTCCAAGGTGTCGAAGAACGCTCGCACAATGTCATCCGTAGGCTCTTGCCAAGTTGGGACGATGCCGTGCGAATCGCACAACGGCATCATGGCGCGGATCCGGTCAAGCGAAGAGTTATTGCACAAAGGAACTATGCCCCTCGGCAGTGTGAATGGGTGTTGGGGGTCGCGTTTGAATAATTCCAAGAGCATTGCGTCCAACTCCAAGATGGTGAAGTTGTAGTTGAGGCCCGGCCGCAGCCTCATGATGTCCGCCGAATTCTTGAATTCCCAGGCGGGCCTCCCCCTCTCTTGCAGGGGGGCAATGCAGCGGCGGAGGAAATCTGCCCTGACAGCACCTACGGTGAGCCCGGCAAGCCTGAGGCGAAGAATCCTAGTGATGGCGATCTTCAACCTCTCGTCTTCCGGGGCCACGTTGCTCCAGTCATTGCCGCGCACTATTGGAGTTTGGCGCACGGCGGTGAAGGGCTGCGGATTCTCCTCAACGATCCAGCACCACTCCGCTCTCCACTCCTCCCACTTGCTGCGGAGCTCACCCTCCAAGTACGCCTCTTTCTTGCCGACTCTCGAGACCCAGGCAATCCCTCCGGCAAGCGGCTCTCCTCTCTCTACCCGAGGTATGAAGAAGTGGCGGAAAAGGGCAACACTAGGGTGGACTCCGACAAAGTTTTCGCACAAGTGTGCGAAAACTGCCATGGTCAGGACAGCGTTGGGGGTGAAGTCAAGGAGGCGGAAGCCATATGTGTTCATAATATCACAGAAGAACTCCGAGAAGGGCGGGCAGAGCCTGCAATAGAAGAATAGCGGGAAGAACGGGTACCCGTTTGAAGCCAACTCCGAGGCAGCGGCTGGGAGTACCCTCGTGCGCGGATGCGCACGCGTCTCCGTCGCCCAAAAGAGGTAGAAGTACTCCCTCAGCTCCTGCACGCCGAGCTGGGGGGTGAAGATCGCCCGCTCCTTCCGCGGCGCCGCGAGCCGCTGCGCCTCGGCCGACTTCACACCCTTTCCCTTGTCGGCTTTCGGGGCCATGGCGGAGGTGGTGGGGAAGGTCGACGGCGTGGTGATGCTGGTGGCAATGGGGGGGCGGAGCGCTGCTCTCTCGGCTTCGAGAAGAAGGAGGGAGCGGCGGAGTTTGTGAAGAAGGAGTAGCAGCAACCAGCGAGGGGGAACGAACTGCCTCTGTTTCCTCTGCTTATAAAGAGGGACGGGGCGGACGTTTCGGCCTTCCAAATAAACAACCACCCATGATCTCTCCCACGATGCCGCATTCAACGCGTGCCGTTATGGGAGAGCACGGTGGATACGGAGCAAGATTTGGCGTGGCCCAGCCCGCGTGTGCCCGTGCCCTGTCTTGGGCCTGGCCCAACAACGCTCGGCACTGTGTCTGGCCCAGGCCCGGGGGCTCCTATCGATGTACTAGAATAGGGGTACCCTAGTACCCCGAACTTGTGCACGGGCAGTTGCAGCACCCCGCGGCAAAGGCTTGCCGGGCGATCGCCAAGATCCCCCAAGGTTCCCTTGGAGCCATCCAAGAACAAAGTATTTAAGCTAAGGAAACAAGACCCCGGCAAGAGGAGTTTGCCGGGAAGGCCAACCAAGGCGCTCCAAGGAACTTGCCGCGACGCGCCACGCGCTCCGGCAAGCCAACAAGGCCCCGGCAAGAGGAGCTTGCCGGGAAGACTAAACAAGGTACCCCAGGGCCCGGCGAGCGACGAGCTTCTGGACCCGGCAAGATAACCACAGCGGCAAGGCGCTTGCCGCGGTAGGCGGCCACTCTGCGCCCATGCTCCAGCGCATCCACCAACGTGTCGCTCTGGGGGCCTCTCCGGGCGCGTGTGGCGGGAGGCTGTGCAGCCAGCGGTGCGCAGTGGCATGCGAAGCTGACAAGATCGCCATCGTAGCGAACGGTGGCGCCCCTAACGGTCCTTTTCTGCACTGTTCGGGCAACTCAGACGGGCATTTAATGCCCTTGTCCCCTGCCGTCAGGGTTAGGTAGGGTGCACTGTACAAGCAACTGTATCAACTACCTCGCTTTTTACGTTTTTACCCTCCTCTGCGTTGCCACCTGTCGGTGACCCCTTTAGCGTATAAAAGGAGGCCCATGCGCAACGTAGAGGGGGTTCGATTCGGAGCCTCGGACAGTCGGCTTCGATTCATTCGTAGCCCAGAAAACATCACTCTCTCTCTCTCTCTGGAGAGCAAGAACACCAGATAATACAATCAGACAAGCAGCAGTAGGAGTGTTATCTCTCCGGAGAGCTCCGAAGCTGGGTAAACTGCTCGTGTGCCTCGCCTCGATCTGCTCTTCGTGCGACCTCCGCCCCCCGCCGAACCGAAAGGGGCCCGGTCCGCCGGCCCCATAGGTGTCCGTGGATCAGTTTCCCCGACAAGGACATGATTCAATGATTGGATGCTCAATTTCGGTTGTATCGATTTCACCTCTTCCATCACTACGAACGTGGATATCCTTGGTCTAATGAAGAGTAGGCGCTATATTTCTGCTCTGAACCAGCAACTCAATTCAGTATGAAATTGTCTAGGGAAAAACATAATTGTATCAGATTGTCCAGTGCAGAACATGACAGATGCTAAGCGGAAGAGACATGTTTAAACCGAAAATACAAGGTGTGGTATATGTTTACTAGCTGCTTGATATTTGTGTAGACAGATATGTCTGTCCGTTGCTATTTGGCAAACAAACAAAGTGTCCGCAATTTTGGTTGAACTGCACAAGAGAATAGTATAGTCACTGCATGCAGTGCCATTTGAAAATAGACACCAAAAGATTGGATAGTCACTTCATGGACTGCAGAAAAGTAGTACTGTACTATTTATTGGCTAACACTAGGTGCTTCATTGCTTTGGTCTGATTATACAATGGGCATCATTTTGCCTAAGTTAAAGTTTGTATTCCGAAAATAGTCTCGCGGTGTGATCGAGAGAAGACCAAATCATATTGCAGTGGATGTTCCTCCATCATGTGTGGTTCATTCTCATGGTTCCAGCTATTGGTGAAACCACTTACGTTTGCAAGAGGAATTGTAGACTTCACAAACAAATTTGTCTTTCAGTCTGTACTGAATGTTGGCCAAGAGAAGCATCCATGTTAGTAGGAAGAACAGATGTTTTTTCTAGATCTTTGCTTTTGGAGCTACATATTTGTATATGATCTGTGAATCATTGAGATGTATTAACATGTTGATCTTATGTATGGGAATCGTACCAGTTAGTTTTAGTTGCGATGCAAGATCCAAAGTGGCTGATCTTTGCTTTTGGAGTTACATATTTGTATATGATCTTCGAATCATTGAGATGCATTAACAGTTACTTATTTCTATTCGCTCAGTGTTTACAAGTTACTAATCGATCACTAGCTAGCCTACAAATGCGCTCCTGACAGTTTTATCTATGACGCAAGATGCGAAGTGGCAGTTTTTGAATAAAAATGCCTACCTCTGAAGAAACTGACAAGCTACACTATCGATCCTACACGGATAAAAATGCCTATCTCTGAAGAAACTGACAAGCTACACTATCGATCCTACACGGATAAATAGCGGATCATGCATGTACTACCTCCTTTCCGGTTTGCAGGGCTCAATTCAAGAAACGACCTACTCGATCCTACACAAATAAATAGCGGATCACACACGTACTAGTACCTCCTTTCCGGTTTGCAGGGCTTAATTCAAACCTCTCACCAACCAAGGTACTCCCTCCGTCCGGGTTTATTAGTCCCGTGAGCAAAGCAGCAAGACCAAGGCATGGCAATAATTAACGGCATGCAGAAGTTTAAGCCTAATTAATTCCAGCGATGGCTGCATGCGTGCCCTCGGCTGCGACTTGTTGCATGCTGCTTCGCGTACTGCCTGCGAGCGATTCTGAGTGCCTGCATGCAACTGGTCGTAATTAAGGCAACTAACTGATGCGAAAAAAGATACGCTTTAATTGTTGCGGGCTTTTTAAATCCATGGAATGATTATTGACAAGGAGGGAGATGATTCGAGTGCACTCGTTTGACCGCCATGCCGGCGTGCGACCCAGACGGGACGGGACGGCATAGTCATAATTTCAGTTTCTCTAGCTTCCACGGCAAGCTGGCGCGCTAAACCATTATGCATTGAATTCCGATGACCGTCGCGCTACCTTCCGCCTATAAGTACTGCTTCCCGGCCTTCTCCGGTGCCACCGTGACCCAACTCGCCATATCCTCATAAGCCCCCACCGGCCCGACATCGCTCGCCACGTCCACCATGCCCCCGCCCGTCCGCGGTAGGCAACGCCGGAGGCGGTCACGGCCGGAACTAGTGTTCGGGTTTTCACCGGAAGGCAGACGGAGGGAGGAGGCATTCTATCTGTCTTTAGATGGCAATGCGGAGATCGAGGAGTTGTTGGAGCGCGACCGCGTGGCGGAGGAGTGTAGCGACCAGACCTCAAACAGTCTGATCCCTGTGCTCCGGTGTCATCCCTGGATCAGTAATGCTGACACCACAGTACTCGGAGGATTTATAGCAGAGTAGCAATCACACACTTATTACATCGAGAGTCTCAATAGAGAACTTATTACAATAAATATGGCATAAGGCCATCTACTAAGGATAACAACGGAAGGCTTGGAAAATAAGTGAGTCCATCAACTCCAATGGCATCACTGAGTATAAAACCACGACCTAAAAACTCTTTAATCGTCGTCTGAAAAGTCTGCAACATTAATGTTGCAGCCCGAAACGGGTCAGCACATGGAATATGCTGGCAAGGTAACACATAGAGAATAATGGAATGAAACTGCTATACTATATGCATATTTGGCTGGTGGAAAGCTCTATGGTTACAGTTTTGTGTAAAGCCAATTTTTCCCTACTACAAAGGAATAAATTTATTTAACTATCATGGTAGTTGTTAAACATTGAGAATGGTTGACAGGATTCTCAATCCCAATTAAGCATCATCATTAAACAAAACCAAACAAAATTAATTTAGAGTAACATGTTGAGATTCACATGATAATCCAAGTACTAGATACTCAAGATGTCCATAACCGGGGACACGGCTAACCATGATTAGTTTATTACACTCTGCAGAGGTTTGCGCACTTTTCCCCGCAAGACTCGATCGCCTCCGTTTGGTTTCTCGCACTACAAGGTGTTTGAGAAGACGGATGACTGAGACATAGTCTTTCAGAAGCGCTAGCACCTTACGATCGGGTAGACCGTACCACCTACATCCCCTACATCTGCTAGTCTACCACTGTAAGAGTTCGCACGACTTAGTCAACTATGCTAGAGCCCATAATAGCTTGTGGCTGCACACGGAAGTTTCTAGTATGAATAGTCTCATGGTCCCTTTGAGCCTGGGTGGCGGTCCGAAAGAAAATAGGCAAGTACTGGAATACCCAGGTGCCTCAATCCACCCAGATGTGTGTTTATGTTGCCACCTTAGATAAACCATTAATTAACAAACTCACATCTGTCATGGATATCACTCACCCAATCCACGTCTACTAGCATAGCATGGCATAATAAGCAAATGCGGAAGTAACTCCCAAAGGTTTGATAATAAACAGGTAATAGGTACTACCTCAACTACTTCCCATCCCATAATTTAATTAGAATCCTAATCATGCAATGTGTGAGGATTTGATCTAATGCAATAAAACTGGGTAGTAGAAAAGGTATGATCAAAGTGTTACTTGCCTTGCTGATGATCCGGGAAACCTAGCGATTCGAAGTAACAAGCGGCGCACTCCGGATATTCTATCGCAGACAAACAAACAAGCATACAATAAGAACTTATCTAATGCACAGGTAAAACTCAGATAAGAGATCTAACCAGAAGGTTCAACTTAAGAACTCCGGTTGGCAAAAAGAATCAAATCGAATGAAGCAACGAAAGTCAAACGGCGAAAGAAAACAACTTCATTCTACTAATCTGGATCTAGGGCAAATTTTACAGTAGAAAAAACTGGCTTAAGTTGGTTAAACGGATAAAGGGTTTCGAGACGAAACTCTAGGCGCTTGAATCGCTTGATTCCGATAAACGAGCGAAAAGTTATACTAAAACGAAAATCCGATCAGGAATCGCGATCAGAAAAATCGCGGATTTAATCCGAGAAAAAGAAAAACGACGAACGTTTTTCAGAACGAACGAACGGACGAACGCTCACTATTTAAATAAACCGGAAAAACCGATCTATTTAAAAAAACAGAATCTAAAAAAACCGACGGAAAAACTGACAGAAAAACCGAACGGTTTTTCGAAAATAAAAATAAAAAAATGGCACGGATTTCGAGGTGGCGGCGAACCTCGGCGAGCGTGCGGCGGCGGCGGCGAGGCGGCCGGCGGCGGCTGGGGCTGGGGGCGGCTCGGGCTAGGGTTAGCTCTGGCTGGGCCTCCCCCCGGCTTAAAAAGCCTAACGGGCCGGGAGTCCTAGTCGGACACGGCCCTAGGTCGGTTCGTATTTTTTAAAATATTACGCGCAGAAGAAAAATAAAAAGAAATACTAAACAGACTCCAAAAATTCCAAAATAAATTTTCACGGGCTTCTAACATCGAGCCGCACAAGGTGAACATTTATTTGGGACCTAAATGCAATTTTGAAAAACGCACATTTTTCCTAAATCCAAATAAAACACCGAAAAACTCCGAAATAAAAACTTATTTGATTTTATTATTAAATCCTCAGTATTTCTTTATTTTGGGAAAGTCATTTTATTTCCTCTCTCATATTTTTGTAATAGAAATAATTAATGATAAAATAAATAAAATCAAATTATCCTATTCTCAAAATTTGAGAAAACTCAAATATGAAAATAACGAAATCCCCAACTCTCTCCGTGGGTCATTGAGTTGCGTAGAATTTCTAGGATCAACCAAAATGCAAAATAAATTGTGGTATGCAATGATGATCTAATGTATAACATTCCAAATTGGAAATTTGGGATGTTACAAACCTACCCCCCTTAAGATGAATCTCGCCCTCGAGATTCTGGTTGGCTAGAAAATAGGTGAGGGTGGTCTTTGAGCAAATCTTCCTCTCGTTCCCAGGTGGCTTCATCCTCCGTGTGGTGGCTCCACTGAACTTTGCAAAACTTGATAACCTTGCTGCGAGTGACTCGACTGGCAAACTCGAGAATCTTAATTAGTTTCTCCTCGTACGTCAAATCGTTATCCAACTGAATAGTTTCCAAGGGAACTGTGTCGCTCAACGGTATGTCAGCCATCTCCGCGTGACATTTCTTTAACTGGGAAACGTGGAACACATCATGAACTCCTGACAATCCTTCGGGCAATTCCAACTTGTAGGCCACTTCTCCCATACGCTCCAAAACTCGATATGGTCCTACAAATCATGGCGCTAACTTCCCTTTAACTCCAAAACGCTTTGTTCCCCGAAGTGGAGATACTCGAAGATAAGCTCTATCTCCGACTTCGTAAACTGTCTCCTTGCGTTTAGAATCTGCATAACTTTTCTGTCTGGACTGGGCAACCTTGAGCCTATCGCGAATCAACTTCACCTACTGTTCAGACTCTTTAATCAAGTCAGGTCCAAACAACTGGCGGTCTCCAACCTCGTCCCACGATAACGGTGTCCTGCACCTCCTTCCGTACAAGGCTTCGAAAGGGGCCATCCTTAAACTGGTTTGGTAACTGTTGTTGTAAGAGAACTCTACATATGGCAAATTATCGTCCCAACTAGATCTGTAATCTAGCGCACAAGCTCTCAGCATATCCTCCAAAATCTGATTAACTCTCTCGGTCTGTCCATCTGTCTGTGGATGAAAAGTTGTACTGAATTCTAGCCTGGTACCCAAAGTTTCGTGTAACTGCTTCCAAAACTTTGAGGTAAACTGGGTTCCTCTATCTAATACGATACTCCTCGGAACTCCATGCAAACATACGATCCTGGTCATGTATATCTTTGCCAACTTAGCACTGGTATAAGTGGTCTTTACTGGGATGAAATGAGCTACTTTCGTCAATCGATCGACTACAACCCAAATCGAGTCATAGCCTGAACGAGTCCTGGGTAATCCCGTGATAAAATCCATGCCTAACTTATCCCACTTCCATTCGGGTATTGGCAATGGTTGTAACAATCCTGCTGGCTTCTGATGCTCTGCCTTTACTCTCTGACATACATCACAAACTGCTACATACTCTGCAATATCCTTCTTCATTCCGGTCCACCAGAAAATATCCTTCAGATCCAAGTACATCTTGGTATTTCCTGGGTGAATTGAATACGGTGAGTCGTGTGCGTCGTGCAGTATCAACTTCCTGATCTCCGGGTCATTGGGCACGTAAACGTGGTCTTCAAACCATAGGGTATTCTGCTCATCCTCACGAAATCCCTTAGCTTTTCCTTTGCTAAGTTTCTCCTTAATGGAGGCAATCTCTTTGTCAGTCCTTTGACCTTCTCTAATTTTATCCATCAATGTAGACTGAATCTCCAATGCTTCTACATAGCCTCTCGGAACTATTTCCAAACATAGTTCACGAAGATTTTCTGCTAGCTCCCTTGGTATTTCTCCCGTCATTAATGTATTGACATGGCTCTTATGGCTTAATGCGTCAGCTACTACATTAGCCTTTCCGGGGTGATAATGCAATCTCATATCATAATCATTGATGAGCTCCAACCATCTCCTTTGTCTGAGGTTCAGCTCCTTCTGTGTGAAAATGTACCTCAAACTCTTATGATCCGTGTACACCTCACAATGATTTCCAATCAGAAAATGTCTCCAAGTCTTCAATGCATGCACTACGGCTGCTAACTCCAAATCATGTGTGGCATAATTCAACTCATGAGTCTTCAGTTGTCTTGAGGCATATGAAACAACTCTCTCTTCCTGCATAAGCACTGCTCCAAGTCCTCGACATGAAGCGTCGCAATACACCTCATAATCTTTGGTCTGGTCTGGCAAAATCAACACCGGTGAGGTAACCAAGCGTTTCTTCAACTCCTGGAAACTAGCCTCACATTCCTCCGTCCATATGAACTTGGTATCTTTCTTCAACAACTCAGTCATAGGCTTCACAATCTTTGAGAAATTCTCAATAAATCTCCGGTAGTATCCTGCGAGTCCAAGAAAACTCCGGATCTCTCCAACCGTGGTTGGTGCTTCCCATTTGGTCACGGTATCAACTTTAGCGGGATCTACTGCTATTCCTTCTCCAGATATAATGTGTCCGAGAAATCCTACTTCCTTCAACCAAAACTCACATTTGCTGAACTTGGCATATAATTGATGTTCTCTGAGCTTCTCAAGTACTAGGCGCAAATGTTCCTTATGCTCCTCTTCATTCTTCGAGTAAACCAGGATATCATCAATGAACACCACGATGAACTTATCCAAAAACTCCATAAATACTTTGTTCATCGTGTTCATAAAATAGGCAGGTGCATTAGTCAGACCAAATGACATAACGGTATACTCGTACATCCCATACCTGGTGGTAAAAGCTGTCTTAGGTATATCCTGTTCTCGAATCTTCAACTGGTGGTATCCTGATCGCAAATCGATCTTGGAAAATACCTTAGCTCCTTGCGATCGATCAAACAGATCATTGATCATTGGTAGTGGGTACTTGTTCTTGATCGTTACTTCATTCAATCCTCGATAATCAACAACCATCCTTAACGATCCATCCTTCTTCTCCACTAGAAGTACTGGCGATCCCCAAGGTGAAGAACTTGGGCGGATATATCCCTTATCCAGTAACTCCTTAATCTGCTTCTTAATTTCCACCAAATCCTTTACTGGCATCCGATATGGTCTCTTTGATATTGGCCCTATGCCTGGCAATAGCTCAATCAAAAAGTCAATATCTCTATCCGGTGGCATGCCTGGCAACTCCTCTGGAAATACTTCAGGGAAATCCCTTACCACTGGTACTTCCTCCTGCACAACTCCTATTAGGCAATTCACTTGAGTCCTCTTTGGCACATGCCGGGATACATACTTGATCCTTCTCCCTTCTGGGGTGGTAAGCAAAATTGACTTACTAGCACATTCAATATTCCCTTCATACTTTGATAACCAATCCATGCCTAATATCACATCCAATCCTTGAGATTCCAATACTATTAGGTCTGAGGGAAAAACATAGTTACCAATCCTTAATGGTAACCGATCACACCATAGACTAGCCACATACTCTGCTCCAGGCGAGGTTACTAACATGGGTGACCTAAGGGCTTGGGTTGATAGGTTATACTTATCCACAAATCCCCTTGAGATGTATGAATGCGATGCACCAGTATCAAGAAGAACGAGTGCAGTAAATGACTTAACCAAAAACTTACCTATTACTGCATCGGGCTGAGCTTCAACCTCCTCCACGCTAATGTGGTTCACCTGTCCCCTGTTGAAAGGGTTCGGCTTCTTCCCAGAACTTTCATTGCCATTTTGGCCTTCAGGACATTCATTAGCATAATGTCCGGTCTTCTGACACTTAAAGCAAGTGACTTGGCTTAGGTCCTTCTTGGCTGGGGTTGATGGGTTGGTGCGGTTCTGGCCGTTGCTTCCTCCATTGCCATTACCATTCTTGGTGCCATTGTGATTGTGCGAGCTACCTCCTCCATGGGTATGCTGAAAATGTCCTCCCGGTCTAGGGGTAAAACGTGGCTTCGGCTGAGCTCCTGAATTGTACTTCCCTTGTCCATACTTCCACTTACGATTCTCAATTTGCTGCTGCTTCCCTTCAATCATAAGAGCAAGATCTACCAACTGCTGGTAGTTGTTGAAAGTGGCTACCATCAACTGCATGCTCAACTCATCATTCAGTCCTTCCAGAAACTTCTCCTGTTTGCTGCATCCGTAGCGACGTCATCTGGAGCATAACGTGCTAACTTACTAAAGTCCTCCACATACAGGCCAACTGTCTGTCCTCCTTGGCGCAAGTTGCGAAACTCACGCTTCTTCATGGCCATAGCTCCTGCTGAAACATGGGCAGTACGAAAAGCCTGTTGAAACTGGTCCCATGTGACAGTGTCGACTGGGAAAGTGGCTGTGAAATTCTCCCACCATGATGTTGCGGGTCCTTCTAGCTGATGTGCGGCAAACTTCACCTTCTCCGCATCTGTGCATCCTACTGTGGTCAACTCCCTAGCTGTCTTGCGGAGCCAATCATCTGCTACTATCGGCTCGGTGCTACTGGAAAACACCGGCGGATTCAACCTAAGAAAACGGGCTAAGTGATCAACAGGTGGTGGTGGTGGGTTGTTGTTGTTGTTCCCCTGATTCTGATTCTAGACTAGCAACTGCATCAAGGTGTTCTGCTGCTGGATCAACTGGGTGAGCTCCGGTGGAAAGGCAAATCCGGGGTCATGTCTCGGAGGCATCTGAGGGGTTTAGAAAAGATGAGATGTAAGAATAGAGGGGGTCTAAAGAGAAAACACTACCCATATGCACATGAGGCAAAAGCAAACAATTCACTTCATTCAATCAAACAAGGGCATACAAGCGATCTATCTATCACAAAAGTGCTCGGACTACTATATTTACATGGTGGACTACTACTACTGATGAGGTGGTCTACTAGAAATATCCTTCGGTTGCAGACTCCATGATATCAGCTCCAGCTTCATCAACATAGTCATCATCGCTACTATATAGATCCGAATCGGTTCCGTCGATGATGATGTAGTCTTCCGGGCTAATCTCCTTGGGTTCTTCATCTTCCTCTACTGGCGTTGGGCCTCCCATAAATATTCCAATCTTCTTGATCAGGTCGTCATTCTTATCCACCAATACTTCAACTTCCTCTTCATAATCTTCACGTGTAGCGTTGAGTACTTCCTCCAGTTCCTTGATTCTAGTCTTAGCCTTCTTCAGATCTATCATGTCGGTGCACATCTGGTTCTCCTGTCGTCGAATGTGCTGGTTTAACTCCTGGATAAAAGCTGCGATTGATCTATCCTTTCTAGTGTTGATCATCTCCAAGTGTTCATCTCGGCGCCCACAAATCTGGTAGATAGTGTCTTTGAGGTCATTGCGGTAGACTTCTCCAATGCGTCCCATGGCGATGTGAGCTGCCATGCTCTTTCCTAGACTCCAAGTTGGTGCATCAAAAGAAAACTCTATGGGCTCAGTGACTGGCATGAACGTCCTTCCTGGAACTTGAACTTGAATCATCCAGCGCTCTTCTTCAGGTAAAGTGGCGTTGTAGGTTCCGGTGAAGCTTGGTATTCCTATGTTCACGTATCTAGTGACTTCCTTCAAGTGACGTCCAAAGGGTGTATCTTCATCCGGTTGCGTGAACTTGTTCCTTGCATCCGCCATCCTAAAGAGTAGAAAAGATGAGAAGTCAGAAGAGAAGAAGTGGATAGTGATCTAGGTATTTTAGTTAGTGGTCGTGTCCTACAGTCAGCGTGTGCTCTGATACCATCTCTGTAGCGACCAGACCTCAAACAGTCTGATCTCTGTGCTCCGGTGTCAACCCTGGATCAGTAATGCTGACACCACACAGTACTCGGAGGATTTATAGCAGAGTAGCAATCACACACTTATTACATCGAGAGTCTCAATAGAGAACTTATTACAATAAATATGGCATAAGGCCATCTAATAACGATAACAGCGGAAGGCTTGGAAAATAAGTGAGTCCATCAACTCCAACGGCATCACTGAGTATAGAACCACGACCTGAAAACTCCTTAATCATCGTCTGAAAAGTCTGCAACATTAACGTTGCATCCCGAAACGGGTCAGCACATGGAATATGCTGGCAAGGTAACACATAGAGAATAATGGAATGAAACTGCTATACTATATGCATATTTGGCTAGTGGAAAGCTCTATGGTTACAGTTTTGCGTAAAGCCAATTTTTTTCCTACTACAAAGGAATAAATTTATTTAACTATCATGGTAGTTGTTAAACATTGAGAATGGTTGACAGCATTCTCAATCCCAATTAAGCATCATCATTAAACAAACCCCAACAAAATTAATTTAGAGTAACATGTTGAGATTCACATGATAATCCAAGTACTAGATACTCAAGATGTCCATAATCGGGGACACGGCTAACCATGATTAGTTTATTACACTCTGCAGAGGTTTGCGCACTTTTCCCCACAAGACTCGATCGCCTCCGTTTGGTTTCTCGCACTACAAGGTGTTTGAGAAGACGGATAACCGAGACATAGTCTTTCAGAAGCGCTAGCACCTCACGATCGGGTAGACCGTACCACCTACATCCCCTACATCTGCTAGTCTACCACTGTAAGAGTTCGCACGACTTAGTCAACTATGCTAGAGCCCATAATAGCTTGTGGCTGCACACGGAAGTTTCTAGTATGAATAGTCTCATGATCCCTTTGAGCCTAGGTGGCGGTCCGAAAGAAAACAGGCAAGTCCTGGAATACCCAGGTGCCTCCATCCACCCAGATGTGTGTTTAAGTTGCCACCTTAGATAAACCATTAATTAACAAACTCACATCTGTCATGGATATCACTCACCCAATCCACGTCTACTAGCATAGCATGGCATAATAAGCAAACGCGGAAGTAACTCCCAAAGGTTTGATAATAAACAGGTAATAGGTACTACCTCAACTACTTCCCATCCCACAATTTAATTAGAATCCTAATCATGCAATGTGTGAGGATTTGATCTAATGCAAGAAAACTGGGTAGTAGAAAAGGTATGATCAAAGTGTTACTTGCCTTGTTGATGATCCGGGAAACCTAGCGATTCGAAGTAACAAGCGGCGCACTCCGGGTATTCTATCGCAGACAAACAAACAAGCATACAACAAGAACTCATCTAATGCACAGGTAAAACTCAAATAATAGATCTAACCAGAAGGTTCAACTTAAGAACTCCGGTTGGCAAAAAGAATCAAATCGAACGAAGCAACAAAAGTCAAATGGCGAAAGAAAACAACTTCGTTCTACTAATCTGGATCTAGGGCAAATTTTACAGTAGCAAAAACTGGTTTAAGTTGGTTAAACAGATAGAGGGTTTCGAGACAAAACTCTAGGTGCTTGAATCGCCTGATTCCGATAAACGAGCGAAAAGTTATACTAAAACGAAAAACGGATCAGGAATCGCAATCAGAAAAATCGCGGATTTAATCCGAGAAAAAGAAAAATGACGAACGTTCGCTATAACGAACGAACGCTCACTATTTAAATAAACCGGAAAAACCGATCTATTAAAAAACTGAATCTAAAAAAACGACGGAAAAACCGAACGGTTTTTTGAAAAAATAAAAAAACGGCGCAGATTTCGAGGCGGCGGCGAACCTCGGCGAGCGTCCGGCGGCGGCGAACCTCGGCGAGCATGCGGCGGCGGTGGCGTCCGGCGGCGGGGCGCAGCGGCAGCGGCGGCAGCGGCGGCGCCGGCTGGGGCTGGGGGCGGCTCAGGCTAGGGTTAGCTCTGGCTGGGCCTCCCCCCCCCCCGGCTTAAAAAGCCTAACGGGCCGGGAGTCCTAGTCGGACACGGCCCTAGGTCAGTTCGTATTTTTTTAAATATTACGCGCAGAAGAAAAATAAAAAAAATACTAAACAGACTCCAAAAATTCCAAAATAAATTTTCGCGGGCTTCTAAAATCAAGCCGCACAAGGTGAACATTTATTTGGGACCTAAATGCAATTTTGTAAACACACATTTTTCCTAAATCCAAATAAAACACCGAAAAACTCCGAAATAAAAACTTATTTGATTTTATTATTAAATCCTCAATATTTCTTTATTTTGGGAAAGTCATTTTATTCCCTCTCTCATATTTTTGTATTAGAAATAATTGATGATAAAATAAATAAAATCAAATTATCCTATTCTCAAAATTTGAGAAAACTCAAATATGAAAATAACGAAATCCCCAACTCTCTCCGTGGGTCATTGAGTTGCATAGAATTTCTAGGATCAACCAAAATGCAAAATAAATTATGGTATGCAATGATGATCTAATGTATAACATTCCAAATTGGAAATTTGGGATGTTACAAGGAGCAGGAGTTGTTGGAGCACGACCGCCTGGCGGAGGAGCAGCGTATCGCCGATTTGCACCGCCAGCGGGACATGGAGCAGCAGCGCACCGACGCTCTGAGTCGCGAGCAGAGCACCCGCAACTGGGCCGACTACATGGAGGCCGGCACCCAGCAAATAACCCTCGAGGCTGTCGGGCACGCACGCGTTCGCGACGCCGATTTTTACTACCAGCTCGTCAAGTGGGTTTCCCGCTTGGAAGCCGAAGCTTCGGTGGACCACGCCGGCATGGAGGCTAACGCGCGCGAGCAATGTGCCCTATCGCACCTCTTGCAAGTCCGAGGCGAGGCGCACGACGCTGGTGCCGGCGTTTAGCGTGTACCACAGATGGCGGTCGGCATCGTCTAGTTAGCTAAGAGTAAGTTAGTACTTGTACGCTACTAGAGTATTAGTGGGAGTAGATAGTTAACTTGGCTATGATGGTTGTCAACGTGGAAGTTCAGTACTCTATATGTGGATCAGACCTGTTACTTTGCTCTCAATGTTGAACTTTCTGTTTGAACGTATGGAATGGGCTGTTATTTTTTTAAATGGGTTGTATTTGTCCTCCACGGGTTTACAGGCTGATTTGTGGGCCTAGCAAGTTGACGCGTACACAATCAGGAGATGATTGTACGTGGAGAGGATGATAGCAGGGACCCACCAAGTAAGTGCCTCCTTATTTCAAGCCAATAAAAAAATGGCTCCTCCAAGTGGATTTCTGACATCTGGGTCCCATGCCATTGTCAACGTAGTCAATAAACGAGAGAATTCCAAAACGAGCGGCTGACACCAGGGACCCAGCAGCTCGCCGAGTTATTTTTGTTTTGGGTTAATTTGATAAATGCCACTCTAAATCTGGTGTATCCGAGAAATGCCACTGTAATTTCCGAACTTTGAAAAATGCCATTTCATGCCATTTCTAGTGGCATTTTTCGAAGTCTGGAGTGGTGTTTTTCAAAGTTTGCAAACTGCAGTGGCGTTTTTCAAAGTTTGCAAAAATTGCAGTGGCATTTTTCAAAGTTTGGAAATTGCAGTGGCATTTTTATGAATCGCCATAATTGGAGTGGCATTTATCTAATTTGTTTTGAGACGGAAGCACGGTGTCAACTGGGTTGTGTGGGATACTCTGGCCTGTCTAGACAGCCTTTTCTTTTTATGTTTACCACAGACCAGCCCAGTAGTTTTTTTTTTCTTTCTGAAAATGGCTAGCCCAGTTTTTTTGTGATTTGTCAAGTAAGTCGCTTTATCGGGCCTGTTGGGCTGCAAATCTTTCAAGACGAGGAGAGCTTCATTCGGCTGGCTGAGAAAATGGCCTATCAGTAATGAGAAATGGGTTGTACATTTTTAAAACACATTAAACCGGCAATTAGTTTCAAATATCTTTTTTTCATTTCGAGATTTTAAATTACATTGATTTTTATGCGTGGACAATTTATTGGATTTTATTGGATTTTATATTGGACAGGGGTGCGTGGAAGCTTGCTATCCATGTGCCAGAGCCATGAGTTGGTTGCGAGATCTTATGGGTTTCACCTCTAGCCTACCCCAACTTGTTTGGGACTAAAGGCTTTGTTGTTGTTGTTGTTGTATACATTTATTTTTAAAATCAGTCTGAATGTGACTCGAAATTTCGGGATTAAAAACAGTTCAGACCGCATCGACATATGCAAAATTTTGTATAATTTTTTAACCATGGCCACAATATGGGTTGTAATGCTAACAAAAAGAATATGGGCTCTAAAAAACCCGTAAGAATTAGCAAATGGGCTGTAAATTATTTGAAATAATGGCAGATGGGCTGTATGCTGTTTTCCACAGATTTGAGGCTTTCCACAGATGGCCTGTATACTATTGGATGTCCATCCAACGACCATCGTGTTTCTTCAATCTCTGCTCTTCCTGCTCCAGCCGCTCAAACAAGCGCCGACGGGACTGCCTGCTCCCTCCTCCCCGCGGCCGGCTGTGCTGCCATGCAGGCCTCACTGCCCCACCGTACTCCCATCGCTGGCCTAGCCATACCTCTACTCATCCACACCTGTTGTTATTCTCCGGCGGTGGCAGACGAACCAGTAAACCCTCGTACAGTCGTACTCCCCTCCGCGTGGGAAACAAAAACAACTGCCGAGTCTTCCCTGCCTCCGTGTCATTCCCTTCCTAGGCCTCCCCATCTTCCACCGCCCTGGTGCTCTCGGCGTGGCATGGTCAACGTGGTCAACGACCGACATGCATCTGAAGTGGACTGTACGTGGAGAGGCTGACAGTTGGGTCCATGGCCGCACGCAAGGAAATGCCTCCTTATTACGCGCAAAATAATGATTCCTCCACCTGACATCTGGGACCCACCGAAAGGGCCTCTGTATTTCGTGAAAAAAATGTTACCGCCGCTGACAGCTCGGACCCACCAGCTATATCTTCGCACGCAAGGAAGTGCCTCCTTATTACGCACAAAAAAATGAATACTCCCCCTGCTAGCTAGGACCCAGCATAGTGGGCCTACTAAGTTGACGGGGATGAAGGGCTTTGTCAACTTAGTCAATATGCAAGATTCTAGCTTGACTGACCGTATGATGTCCATCCAACGGCCGTAGTGCTTCTTCAACCTCTGGTCTTCTTGCTCCAGCCGCCCAAAGCAGCGTCGGTCGTGCCGCCTGCTCCTGCATCCCGTGGCCGGCTGTGCTGCCGTGGAGGCCTCACTGCCCCCATACTACTCCCACCGATGGCCAGGCCATCCCTCCACTCCACCCACCCACACCCCCTGTTATTCTGAGGTGATGGCAACGCAGCCGAACCAGTGAACCCTCGTACTCCTCTCCGCGTGGGCATCCACCGCCGCGTCTTCCCCGGCTCCGCGTCGTCCCCGTCCTAGGCCTCACCGTCGTCCACCGCCGTGGTGCTCTCGGCGCGGCGTGGTCAATGTGGTCAACGACCGAATTCCATCGGAAGAATACTATACGTGGAGAGGCTAACAGCTGGGTCCACGGCAGCCGCAAGGAAGTGCCTCCTTATTACGCGGAAAATAATTATTCCTCCACCTGAGAGTAGGGACCCATCGGATGCCCACCAGTATTTCGTGAAAAAAACGTTTGCCCCTGACTGCGGGGACCCACCCGACGGGCCACCGTGTTTCACGAAAAAAAACGTTCCCCCTACTGTCATCTCGGACCCACCAGAAGTGCCTCCTTATTATGCACAAAAAATGAATACCCCCTGCTAGCTGGGACCCACCTTGGTGGGAGGCTGACTTGTGGGCCTACTAAGTTGACGGGGACGGAGGGCTTTGTCAACTTAGTCAATATAAACGATTCTAGCTCCAGTGACCGTACGATGTCCATCCAACGGCCGTAGTGCTTCTTCAACCTCTGGTCTTCTTGCTCCAGCCGCCCAAAGCAGCGCCGGTCATGCCGCATGCTCCTGCCTCTCATGGTCGGATGTGCTGTCGCGGAGGCCTCACCGTCCCATACTATTCCCACCGTTGGCCAGGCCCTACGGCGACGGCAGCCTCACACTGCAGCCGAACCAGTGAACCCTCGTACTCCTCTCCGCGCGGGCTTCCACTGCCGCGTCTTCCCCGGCTCCGCGTCGTCCCCTTCCTAGGCCTCGCCGCCGTCCACCGCCCTGGTGCTCTCGGCGCGGCGTGGTCAACGTGGTCAAGGAACGACTTCCATCGGACATGGACTATACATGGAGAGGCTGACAGCTGGGTCCACGGCCGCAGCAAGGAAGTGCCTCCTTATTACGCGGAAAATAATGATTCCTCCACCTGACAGCTAGGACCCACCGGACGGGCCACTGTATTTCGTGAAAAAAAAACATTTCCCCCTAACTGCTAGGACCCACCAGCTACATCTTCGCACGCAAGGAAGTGTGTCTGGGCAAAAAAAAGATTCGCCCCCCTAACTGCTGGGACCCACCAGCTACATCTTCGCACGCAAGGAAGTGCGTCCGGGCAAAAAAAACGATTCGCCCCCCTGACTGCTGGGACCCACCAGCTACATCTTCGCACGCAAGGAAGTGCCTGGCAGTCGGGACCCACCTGGTCGAAGCGTACGTAGCGTTGTCATTCTGGTCGCGGACGTGTACGTACATATATACTGGTGGATATAGAGGTGCGCACGTGTCGTAGTAGAGGCGTGCACGTAGCATGTACACGTACGTATAGCGGCCAGGGTGCAAGAAAGAAAATACGGCCACGTATGTGTACATACGGGCGGGGTCTCAAACTCCTACTCGCGCATACGTACGGCGAGGGCTCGTGTACATGGCTGGGCCGGAATGGAGAAATAGCGTCGTCGCCGTGTTCATGGGGAGGCAACGGAATGCGTCGTGTTCATGGGGAGGCAACGGAATGCGTCGTGTTCATCGGGAGGCAACGGAATGCGTCATGTTCATCGGGAGGCAACAGAACGCGTGGGAGCCAACCGGTTGGGTCAGAATGGAATGCGTGCTCGTGTTCATCAGGAGGGCTTGGACGGAACAGGCGATGGAAACGAGGCCTGGTGTACCGCAGAACAGAGGAAACGGACCTCCTACGGTCGAAATGGGGGTCCTGTTGACCGGGAGGGGTGTGGCGTACCGCAAAACGGAGGAAACGGACCTCCTACGGTCGAAACGGGGGTACTGTTGATCAGGAGGGGTGTGGCTTACCGCAAAACGGATGAAACGGACCTCCTACAGTCGAAACGGGGGTCCTG
>NC_041380.1:294588466-294613688 GCF_002162155.2 Triticum dicoccoides
TCACTGTTCATCCAACCCCCCCCCCCCGCAATGCTCACTGTTCATCCCATCGATCGGCTTCAGTTAGCAGCAGTAGCGAAGGAATTGCTCGATCGGGTTCAGTTAATAGCCATCGATCGATTGCTCGGGTTCAGTAATGCATAGCCTGCAGTGCAATCGCTCGGGTTCAGTTAGAGCTGAATGCCTCGCTCGGGTTCAGTTAGAGCCAACGCCTCGCACACACGCGCGTACGTGTATGAGAGAAACGCGCATCGCTCGGCCCCCGGCCTCCCACCGTAACCGGGAACTCCCCGAAATTTTCCTCCCCCTCGCTTCTACCACGGTTTTTTCCGTCATGGACGGCCCAAAGAATATCATGCAGTTGCGTCTCCGGCCGCCCAGGATGAAAAGCCCATTTTCTGTCATGATTTTTTGTCATAGAAGTAGGAGCCCACCACATCTATGATGATACCGGGTTTTGTCACAATTATCATCATAGAAGTGTCATATGTATGACAGAAAAAAAATTCGTTCGGTCCAAAATGTCACGGATGTGTCTTTTTTTGTAGTGCATGAAGAAAATGTCCATTGCATGCCCCATCTTTGATGTTCATGATTATCCCAAGTGGAAGGTCATGATGAGGAAGCGCCTCTTGGCGATGAACAGTGAGCCGTGGACCGTCACTAAGATTGGTCTTACTGATCTATGCAAGATGGCACATGTTGATGACATTCGAAAGTATACTTGGCTGGATACTTTGGCGAGGGATATCATCTGCACCCACCTATCCAAAGATGAGTTCGGGCGCATTATGCATCTTTGCCATGCGAAGCTTATATGGGACCGGATCTCTGATGTCTATGAAGGTCATCGAACTTGTCAAGACCCCTGGTTCCTCGAGTTCAAGGAATCACTCAAAACAATGACTTTCAAACCCGAATCATCATCTTCAGCACCATGCGTCATGGCAAAGGGTGCCAAGGTACTCGAGTATCCCTCCTCCTCTAAATCCAGTGAGGATGAATCTAAGGATGATCTCAAACCTAGCAATGCCAAGCTTGCTAATATTTCCACTAAACAAAAAAAGCTTTGGAAAGGATTCAAAATTTGCTAGACAAAAGTGATGAACTATTTGGTGAACAATTGAATCAAACTCAAACCCTCACTGATAATCTTCAACGACTACAGTCTAAGTTTGATAATCTTCAAGGTCATCATGGAATACTCTTAGCTGATTGATAACCCACAAGTATAGGGGATCAATTGTAGCCTTTTCAATAAGCAAGAGTGTCGAACCCAACGAGGAGCAGAAGGAAATGACAAGTGGTTTTCAGCAAGGTAATGTCTGCAAGTGCTGAAATTGTAAGTAAGAGAGTAGTTTGATAGCAAGATAATTTGTAACGAGCAAGTAATGATAGTAGTAGCAAAAGTGCAGCAAGGTAGCCTAATCCTTTTGAGGCAAAGGACAGGCCAAAACGGTCTCTTATAACAAGCAAAGCATTCTTGAGGGAACACAGGAATTTCATCTAGTCACTTTCATCATGTTGATTCGATTCGTGCTCGCTACTTTGATAATTTGATATCTGGGTGGATCGGTGCTTAGGTGTTGTTCTTACTTGAACAAACCTTCTACTTATGATTAACCCCCTCGCCAAGCATCCGCAACTACGAGAAAAGTATTAAGAATAAATTCTAACCATAGCATTAAACTTTTGGATCCAATCAGCCCCTTACGGAATAGCGCATAAACTAGGGTTTAAGCTTCTGTCACTCTCGCAACCCATCATCTAATAACTACTCCACAATGCATTCCCTTAGCCCAAATATGGTGAAGTGTCATGTAGTCGACGTTCACATGACACCACTAGGGGAATCACAACATACATACTATCAAAATATCGAACACATATCAAGTTCACATGATTACTTGCAACATGATTTCTCCCGTGACCTCAAGAACAAAAGTAACTACTCACAAGTGATAAACATGATCAAGATCAAAGGAGTATTAAATAGCATAATGGATCTGAACATATAATCTTCCACCAAATAAATCATATAGTAATCAACTACAAGATGTAATAAACACTACTAGTCACCCACAAGCACCGATCTATAGTTCCGGTACAAAGATTGAACACAGGAGATGAACTAGGGTTTGAGATGAGATGGTGTTGTTGAAGATGTTGATGGATATTTCCCTCCCCATGATGGGAGAGTTGTTGGTGATGATGATGACGATGATTTCCCCATCCGGGAGGCAAGTTCCCTGGCGGAATCGCTCCGTCTGAGGGAAAAAGTGCTCCTGCCCAAGTTCTGCCTCGAGACGGCGGCACTCTATCCCGAAAGTCCTCTCCTTATTTTTTCTAGGTCAAAATGACTTATATACCAGAAGATGAGCACCAGAGGTGGGCCGAGGGGAGCACAACCCACTAGGACGCGCCTGGGCTCCCTGACGCGCCCAGGTGGGTTGTGCCCACCTGGTGGGTCCACTCTGGTACTTATTGGCTTCAATATTCCTCATATATTACATAAAAAATCCCTGTGAAGTTTCAGCGTATTTGGAGTTGTGCGGGATAGGTGGCCTGACAAAGCTTTTCTAGGTCCAGATTTCCAGCTGCCGGAATTCTCCCTCTTTGTGTGTACCTTGCATATTATGGGAGAAAAGGCATTGGAATTACTCCAAAAAGAATTATTATGCATAAAAACATCATAAATAAAAGTAGGAAAACATGATGCAAAATGAACGTATCAACTCCCCCAAGCTTAGACCTCGCCTGTCCTCAAGCGAAAACCAAAATCAAAAAACATGTCCACATGCTTAGAGAGAGAGGTGTCGATAAAAACAAAATACGGACATAGAAGCATCACGCGAATTATTATAACAGCAGCAAGCTTTAACATAATTTTTTTATCATGGTCTTCTCATGAATAAGTAACAATTCATCACACTATCGAAGTATAAAGCATAAACTCTATTAGAAACCAACAAACTATGTTCTCGGTCAACTTTGCAACTACAATTCATCATCTTTTCAGGAAGGGTCACGTCAGAGCCTTTAGGCAAGTCCACATACTCAACCATCATATAGTCTTCAATGATTGCTAACACTCACCGCATACACATGAGCAAAACATTTCAAACGGGCACATAGAAATATAGGGGCTTATAGTTTCGCCTCCCAACGTATTCACCTCAAGGGTGATGTCAACAATAATAAATTATGCTACCCATATTCAACTGGACATATGTGCCTAGATCTTTCCTCACCACATGATGCGCCAAAGGAGAAAAATAAAAAAGGAATAAAGAGAAAAACTTTGACTCTTGCATAAAAGTATATACATAAAAGTAAAAGATAGGCCCTTCACAGAGGGAAGCAGAGGTTGCCATGCGCTTATTTGTTTGTATGCTCAACCCCGTAGTGCAAAAGAATGTCACGTTGTATTGCCCCTTATGATAACAGCCTTTATTATGCAGTCTGTTGCTTATATTCTTTGTTATCGCAAGTTCATACAACGCTCAATTTTCTCTTACACTAAATGATCTTACACTTTTAGAGGCAATTTTTATTGCCTTATTGCATCGATGACAACTTACTTGAAGGATGTGACTCAATCCTTAGGTAGGTATGGTGGACTCTTGAAAATAAGATTTGGGTTTAAGGGTTTTTGGATGCACAAGTAGTATCTCTACTTAGTGCGGAGTTTTTTGCTAGCAAAGATGGGGGTAAAGCACCACATGTTGAAGGATCTATGACAATATAACTTCTATGTGAATATGAACAAACATAAATCATTACGTTGCCTTCCTTGTTCAACATCAACAATTTTGGCATATAATATTTTGATGGGGGCTCAAAATCACAAAAGGTTTCTAGGATAGTGCATTTCTATGTGAATCTTCTCTTCCCTTATTAATTCTTTCATGAATTGCATCATTGACCAATGCTATGTTTGTCAATCTCCAATAAATTTTCTACTTATACTTTTCCTTATGTGGTGTCATCACCTACCATAAGATTAGCATATGATCTTTTTCATTTATTTCCTTTCTTTTTATTGGAACATGAAAGTAAAGAAAACAAAAACAAAAACTCAAACTAAACTTTATTATATATCTCACACATGATTACAAGGATAGATCACTAAGCAAACTCTCGAAAAGAAAGGATCGAACTAAACTTGTATTCATCTAAGGCAAAAGATAACTATGGATCAAATAAAATAAGTAAAGGCAAAAGATAGTGGGGTGATAAGATACCAGGGCACCTCCCCTAAGCTTGGCAAAAGCCAAGGGGAGTGCGCATACCCGATACTCAATTTTCTTTTGGTGATAAAGAAGGTGGTGGTGATGAAGTAGAGGTGTTTTCCAATATAACCATGAGTAGCTCCCTTAGGCCTTGAATCTCCCGAAGAGCTTGATGAAGTAACTCAGTATTTTTCTTCACTTCAGCCATTATCTGTTTATTTCCCGGGCCCCAGGGGTTTGTTCCTGCATCGCTTTCTCTTGGACGAACTATGTCCCAATTGGACGGTATGTGCACACGAGGAGTACTCTCAAACCCATAATTGTGAATCAAATTGTGAAAATTGTTACGATGTAACATGTGTAAAGGCCTTCTTGGTGGGAGTTCTTCATGCACTTCGGGGATCTCTTGAGTGTTTGATGATCTCATAGCATGACGAGGATTAGGATGAGTGGAGATGCCAGCCAATGTGCCTCTCTCAGAAGTCAGAGGGTGAACCCCAAAAGAATTTTCTTCTCCTTCCTCCATGGCAACCTCTTCAGCTTCCTCTCTCCTTAGATCCTCCTGAACCAACTCTACGTCTTCTCCTCCATTGCTGGAAGGTGAGGAAGACAAGATGTTGGCCTAGCTAAATCTATCAGAAAGCAGCAAGGAAAAGAAAACAGAAGATTTCTCCGTGATACGATGGTCAATAGGTTCGGGGGTATATAAAGAATTTTTATCTTGGGAAACAAGCAAGCTATAGAAAAACGGAGTCCGGAAGGTACCCAAGGTGGGCACAACCCACCTAGGCGCGCCTGGCAAGCCAAGCACGCTCTGGTGTCTTGTGCCCACCAGGGTACGCTTCCCGGTAGTTTCTTATTTTCCTAGTCTTTGTTATTTCCAAAACTAACAGAAAATATTTTTGTGGATTTTTCAGAGTCTGTTTACTTACCGTATCACGTACCTCCTTTTTTCACGATTCTGGAGTCTTCCAAAAGGACTCTTTTATGTGTTCTTCCAGTGTCAAAGTTTGGATAATATTACTTTCAACATTAATGGGCGTACCTGAGATATAAAGCTTTATTCGTTGCTCATTGAAAACCTTCAGGTTAGTACTTTCAGCATTATTTATTTGATAGCTCCAGACCGATAAACCTCCTCGATGACATAGGGTCCTTACCATTTAGAGAGGAGTTTTCCTGCAAAGAATCTGAAAGGAGAGTTGTACAAAAGAACATATTCTCCAACTTTGAACTCACGCTTTTGAATTCTTTTACCATGACATCCTTTAACTTTTTCTTTAAATAACTTGGCATTTTCATAAGCTTGGGTTCTCCATTCATCTAAAGAGCTAATATCAAATAACCTCTTTTCACCGGCAAGTTTAAAATCATAGTTGAGTTCTTTGATTTCCCAATAAGCTTTATGTTCTAACTCAAGAGGCAAATGACAAGCTTTTCCATAAACCATTTTGTAAGGAGACATACTCGTAGGATTTTTATATGTTGTTCTATAAGCCCAAAGTGCATCATCTAATTTCTTAGACCAATTCTTCCGGGACCTATTGACAGTCTTTTGCAAAATTAATTTTATTTATCTATTACTAAGTTCAACTTGACCACTAGACTGAGGATGATAGGGTGATGCAATTCTATGGTCAACATCATACTTAGCAAGCATTTTACGAACATCACCATGAATAAAGTGTGAACCACCATCAGTCATTAAATATCTAGGGACTCCAAACCTTGGGAAAACAACTTCCTTATGCATTTTAATACAGGTGTTGTGATCAGCACTAGTAGTTGGAATAACTTCTACCCACTTAGTAACATAATCAACAGCGACCAAAATATGTGTATAGCCATTAGAGGAAGGAAAAGGTCCCATGTAATCAAAACCCCAAACATCAAATGGTTGAACAACAAGTGAATAATTCATAGGCATTTCTTGACGCTTACCGATATTACCTATTCCTTGACATTCATCACAAGATAAGACGAACTTACAAGCATCCTTGAAAAGAGTAGGCCAATAAAATCCAGACTGCAATACCTTGTGAGCAGTTCTGTCTCCCGCATGATGCCCTCCATAAGCTTCGGAGTGACATTTCCATAGGAGTTGTCCCTGTTCATGCTCAGGTACACAACGTGTAGGATCGAAAGTATGTCTAGAGGGGGGGTGATTAGACTACTTGACCAAATAAAAACTTAACCTTTTCCCAATTTTAGTTCTTGGCAGATTTTAGCTATTGTAGGACAAGTCAAGCAATCATCACACAATTCAAGCAAGCATGCAAAGAGTATATTGGCATCGGAAAGTAAAGCATGCAACTTGCAAGAATGTAAAGGGGAGGGTTTGGAGAATTCAAACGCAATTGGAGACACGGATGTTTTCCCCGTGGTTCGGATAGGTGGTGCTATCCTACATCCATGTTGATGGAGACTTCAACCCACGAAGGGTAACTGTCGCGCGAGTCCACGGAGGGCTCCACCCACGAAGGGTCCACGAAGTAGCAACCTTGTCTATCCCACCATGGCCATCGCCCACGAAGGACTTGCCTCACTAGCGGTAGATCTTCACGAAGTAGGCGATCTCCTTGCCCTTACAAACTCCTTGGTTCAACTCCACAATCTTGTCGGAGGCTCCCAAGTGACACCTAGCCAATCTAGGAGACACCACTCTCCAAGAAGTAACAAATGGTGTGTTGGTGATGAACTCCTTGCTCTTGTGCTTCAAATGATAGTCTCCCCAACACTCAACTCTCTCTCATAGGATTTGGATTTTGTGGAAAGAAGATTTGAGTGGAAAGCAACTTGGGGAAGGCTAGAGATCAAGATTCATATGGTAGGAATGGAATATCTTGGTCTCAACACATGAGTAGGTGGTTCTCTCTCAGAACATATGAGTTGGAATTGTGTATGTGTTCTGATGGCTCTCTCCACTAATGAAGAGGAGGTGGAGGGGTATATATAGCCTCCACACAAAATCCAGCCGTTACACACAGTTTTCCAATCTCGGTGGGACCGAATCAACAAACTCGGTCGGACCGAAAAGGTAAACCTAGTGACCGTTAGAGATTTTTGGTGGGACTGACATGCAACTCGGTAGGAACGATATGGTTAGGGTTTGGGCATAATGTAATCTCGGTGAGACCGATTACACAAACTCGGTGAGACCGAATTGGTAATAAGCTAACCAGAGAGTTGGTCAGGCAAACTCGGTGGGACCGATTTGCTCTTTTGGTGAGACCGAAAATTTACAAAAGGGAAACAGAGAGTTTAAATTGCAATCTCGGTGGGACTGATTCGCTCTTTCGGTGAGACCGAAAAGTTATGAAAGGGAAACAGAGAGTTTGCAATCCCATCTCGGTGAGACCGAGATCCCTATTGGTAGAACCGAATTGCTAGGGTTTGGCAGTGGCTTATGACAAGTGAAACTCGGTGGCGCCGGATAGAAAGAATCGGTAGGACCGAGTTTGGCTTAGGGTTTAGGTCATATGTGGATATGGGAAAGTAGTTGAGGGTTTTGGAGCATATCACTAAGAACATGAAGCAAAAGGCTCATTAAGCAACATCTCATCCCTCCTTGATAGTATTGGCTTTTCCTAAAGACTCAATGTGATCTTGGATCACTAAAATATAAAATGAAGAGTCTTGAGCTTTTGAGCTTGAGCCAATCCTTTGTCCTTAGCATTTTGAGGGTTCCACTTTCACATCCATGCCATGCCAATCATTGAGCTTTCCTGAAATAGTCATCTTGGAATAGCATTAGCTCAATGAGCTATATGTTGTTATGAATTACCAAAACCACCTAGGGATAGTTGCACTTTCAATCTCCCCCTTTTTGGTAATTGATGACAACATATAGATCAAAGCTTTGACAAATGATAATAAGCATGAAATATATCGTCGCTTTGAGAAGTATGTGACAAGTAAGAGCTCCCCCTAATGTTGTGCATATTTAAAATTTGCTTTGGACTGCAAATGCACAAAGAGTTAGAGTCATGGGTTACTCTTCCATGTCACATACATCTTGGTGGAGCGCTTAAAATGATAAGAATGAAATACATGCACTCATCACCAAGAATAGTGAAAGATCACATAAGATAGATAAGATGATAATATTAAGCAAACATTAAGTGTAGCTTATGATCAAACACATGATCATCAATGTCTCACGAGCAATGACATAGTATCTCACACAAAAGCAAACAAAGTTCGAAAAACCACCAAAGAAAACAAGAGAGAATAAAAGCAACACTAAAAGCAACACTCTCTCTCGAAGCCTATGATCTATACATTTTCTCCCCCTTTGGCAACAAGTTACCAAAAAGTTCCTAGAAAATGCATAGTGCTAAGTCGACACTCAGGCTTGATCTTCAGGTGGTGGTGGAGTCTGGAGCACTCCAAGGACGAAGCCTTCTGTAGACGTGGTCAGAGTCGAGGCTGAAGTGGACACTGGAGCTGGTGGAACTAAGGCTGTAGCTGGTGCAGACGTGGTGGCTCTGGGGTCAACAACTGGCACTGCAGACGACCTCGGACCTCGTGGCACTCTGGCAAAGGCATCAGTTGTAGTCTTGCCTCTCCTCTCATGCATGTCATCCTGCAGCTGCTCCACTGCAGTCTGAATCTCTGTCACTTTGACATCCAAGTCACAGAACTTTTGTTCCATGATCCTCTCTAAGCTTGCCTGGTTCTGAGTTAGGGTGGCTAGTCCTTGCTCAATCCGAAGGGTGGATGCAATCAAGTAACCAAGCTGCTCTTGTTTGGTTTTCAGGAAATATTCAGATGCCTCCTCTTGAGTAGGCATCTTGGCAGCTTTCTCCTTCCTCGCCTTCTCCTTCTTGGCTTGTGCTTGGGCAGATGATGGCTCATTCCCAGTCATGACCACTTGATTATCTTCAAAGTCTGGACAGATGGGCAGGTGTTCCTTGTCCAATAAGTATATCCCCGTGCCCATCTTAGAGTTGATGAGCTCCTAAATCTGTGGGGCATATCCACAGCTCCTCTTCTGGTCTGCTGCTGTCCTCTTGATTGTTTCAATCATAAGGCTCATGACTTTGAATTTCTGTGGCACGTCAAAGATATGAAGCAAGTTGATCGCGTGGCCCCTGATCATCTTGTGATCTCCAGACTTGGGCAATAGGGTGTGCCTAAGAATCCAGTTGATGGTTGGCAGCCCTGACAGAAGATAGTGTACTGAGCCAAACTTGAACGTACCAAGTGCTTCATTTGGAATCTCCTTGTACATGTTTGACATTGAGTTGTGGTCCATCTTCTTCTTGGCATAAATGTCCAAGTCATCGTCATGCTCTTCTGGGGCATTAATCAGCTGAGCCCATTCAGCAACTGTAGACTGGTACCTCATACCCTCTGACATCCATACAATCCTGCCATCTGGATAGAAATGGGTTGTGGAGTAGAACTGCATGATGAGTTCCTCATTCCACTTTGTGAGCTTCTGCCCAACAAAGTCCTCTACTCCACATGCCTTGAAGCTGTCCTGCACTCCAGGGTAGTACTCTTCGTTGTCCTTGATGTATTGCCAATCAACCCATCTCATATCACAGACAATTGGCTTCTTGTCTAGCAGCACTGTCTCATAAAAGTCTTGCTGCTCCTTGGTGTGAAACATGTAGTCAACTGCAGTCCTTCTCCTTGAAGCATATGGGTCTGCTTCTCTCCACTTCCAGAGCCCTGAATCTCTCCTGAGTTTCATATCCTCAGCCACAGGATGAGCATCGTTGTGGTCTGGGATCTTGGGCTTGAGCTTTCTAAGAACATTCTCTTCTTCTTCTTCTGCAGCTTCAGGCACTGGGGCCTTGTTCTTCTCAGTAGCTGGGATGCTTCTTGTGTTCCTCTTTGGCTTTGGCTTTGGAGCTGGCTTGGCCTTGGAAGCAGCTGCCCCTGTTCTTATGGCATCACCCATCAACTTGGGTGCCTTAGGTGCTGGTGCAGCTACCTCTTCTTCTTCCTCCTCATCTTCCATGATGGAAGCCTTGCCAAGCACTCTGGCTATAGTTTTCTTCACCCTTTCTTTCCTCTTCTTGCCTTCAGCAGCAACTGGCTCAATGGGAGTGGGCTTCTCAGTTGAAGCTCTGGCCTTTGACATAGGCTGCCTGCCTGCTGGCCTTTTGATCTTCATCCCTGGTTTTATGCCATGTGCTGGCTCAACTCTCTTGGAAGTTGCTTCCTCTTCTGCCACATAATCCTCATCTTCTGAGTCTGAGGTTCTCTTCTTTCTCTGTCTTGTGGCAGCTTTAGGCAGATTGCTAGGGGTGCTCCTGCTGCCATCATCTGAGGAACTTGAGGGACTAGTGCCCTCACTCATCTGCACTTGTTGCTCTGACAAGTTCTGGCTATCACTTTGGTCTGACATGATGCAAACTCTGACTGCTGGCCCTGTGAATAGGTTATAGATGAGATAGAGTGGATAAGCATCACAAAATGCAGAGATTTTTTCAAAAGAATAATTCAAAAACTTAGTTTTAGTTTCCCACTGAAAGCATCTCGGATCTACCGATTTCTAAACTCAGTGATACCGAAGCAGTTTTGGCACCTAACCTAGTGAACTCGGTCAGACCGAGTCACAGTTTGGTGGCACGGAGACTGCTAGGGTTTCATAGAGTTCCAAAATCAGTCACACCGATAAGTAATTCTCGGTCAGACCGAGTCTCACTTGTGCAATGGCATAAGCCAAATCGGTGGGACCGAGTTTTTCAACTCGGTGGGTCCGAGATGGTTTCGACGGAAACCTAACCCTAAAATTTTCGAATTAAACCTAATCTACGAGTTCATTGACTGGATAGAAGTTTAACAAACATGGCAAGAATCATGATGATCACAATGTGCTAAGAATCGGATTGGGGAATAGCACAAAGATCGAGTCCATACCCTAGTTCGGCGGAGACTCGCTACGGCGGCAACGGCGGGGTTGAATTTCCATTGACAGCGACGGAGACCAGCGACTGGAGGCGGCTGGCGGCGAGGAGACGATCCGGAGACCAAGTTGGCAGAGCAGGCTATCGCGCGGGCAAAGGGGTTCGGAGAAATTTCCAAATTTTTGCCCGTGACTGTATATAGCCCGACCCTGTCGGTGTGACCGAGTGGAACAACTCGGTGGCACCGAGATGCAAAACTGTATACAGTTGTTGCAACTCGGTGTGACCGAATGGTTCAAATCGGTTGCACCGAGATCGAAAACCTAGATCAACTTAATGATCTCGGTAGGACCAAAAGTAGGGTATCGGTCAGACCAAGAATCATAAAGAGGTTTTGGAAGTTTAAGTCTATGACGAATCGGGGACTCTGAGCGCTCATCACACAGAGTGGTTTGAATCTGACTTGATCAAATTTTGTGATGTAGCATGAATAGAGTTTGAGACAAGAAAAGCATAGATAGCTAGAGGAGGTTCTTAGGCATTCTTGTCCATCCACTTGGCAAAAGGAAATAAAACCAAACAATCAAAACAACAAGTGGATGTCCTCGAATGAGTAAAATATGCAACCAGCATGCTCACACAATAAGATGGCAAATGAAATATGTGACAAGGCATGCACAACCAATTCTAGCATCTATCAAGCAATTTGCGATGACAAGGTCATCTATATATGAGTATATTGACTTAGGAGTCAAGTGAGAACACTTGATCATAGGTCATACTCATCGTTTAAGCTCAAGTGGGGTTACCACTTTTACATAAAGCATTGTTGTATTCACATCTTTAGAGTTGCTTTAGCTCAAGTCTTCGAGTAAAGCTCCCCCTAGATGTGATATCCCCCCTTAGAGGGATGAACTAACATCGGGTTTTGTCGATGATGACTTCATGTAGATGTTGAAGATGTGGATGCTCAATGTTGATGTAGATCACTTGGAGCTATCCATTTGAGTGAATTGCACTTTCAATACCTACATGGGTTAGTCCCACAAGGAACAAACAAGGATATCCATAGACATAGAGTGATGCACACACAAGATGATGTCCATGAAAACTTTTAGGTTACCTTGTCCCTTGTCTTACCAACAAGAGGGTTTGTGACTCCTTGAACTAGTGCAAGATGTGGAAGTTCATTGCACTTGTTCTTGCCAAAATGATAAGAGTGAAGTATGTTGGCGGAGTCACCCTCAAGAACTCTCTAGTTCTTCTTCTTTTGGATCCACACCATCTTGATGGGAATCCTTGGAGTTGTAGTCGTACTTGATGAAGTGGAACTTGAAGTAGTCTTGGGAATCCACTTGACTAAGGTCTTAGGAGCTTCTTCAAATGCATCAATTTCCTCTTGAAGCTTGTCCTTGCCTTTTTGCTTGTAGTCTTGTGGTGGAAGATCATCTTGAGCTTGTGTCCCCTTGAAAGAAGTATCATACTTCTCTTGTTGAGGAACAAACTTTGTCTTGGGGTATTGATCTTCTTCCCACTCAACTCCACTGGCATTGAACTTTTGTTCAAAACCAACACCTTGATTCTTCCGGTGCATTCCTTGCTTGCGCACAATTTCCTCGAATTGCTTACTCCCGGCAAGGCTTTTGTACACTCCTTTCTCTATAATTCCCTTCAATAAGCTATTTTCTTGCTCAAGTGTAACTTGGCTAAGAGAATCATTAGTGGAATCAAGAGAACTACTAGAAGCAACAATATTGGATTTAGCATGATCATTGTTACTGCTAGAGGAAGAATCTTTCTTGTTCTTGTTACTAGACTTGACTTGAGGCATGTAAGTGGATAAGAGTAAACGCTTGGCAATGTAAGAAGAACTTTTCTTGCGGAGATCATCATTGATTACTTTTAAGAACTCATGCTCTTGCTCAAGATTGAGCTTTTCAAAGCGTAATTTCTCATGAGCTCTTAAAAGTTCTCGATGACTTCGAAGATAGTTTCATGAGCTAACTTAAGAGTGTTTAGTTCTTTAGTTAGAGCCTCAATCTTCTCCTTATCATTGTCATTCGTTTTATCTTGATTAGCATGATTAATTGACGTTTCATCATAGTATTCATCACTAGAGTTGTCAACAAGCAAATCATCACCTAACAAGTCATCTTCATCACTATTGAAATCAACATACTCGGGGTGTGTTACCTTAGGACCTTTGGCCATGAAGCATCTTCCAATTCCTTCATTTGGTGAGTCAAATATGTCGTAGGAGATGGTTGACACAAGTGCTAGACCGGCAACACCTTCATCTTGAGTATCTTCGGAGTCGGAGTGATAACTTCTCTCGGAGTGGCTGTCGGAGTCGGAGCCGGATACCCATTCACCAACATGAGCTTGATGTCTTCGTTTTGTGTAGCTCCTTGATGATTTTTACTTCCTTTTCGAATCCTTGCTTCTCCGTGAGTATCTTCGTTCATAATGATCATCTCTACTCCTTCTCTCTCTTGGTGGTGATTCTTTGCTTCTTCTTTTTGGAGAATCTTCTCTTCTCTTGTAGGGAGCCGTACACTCATTGGAATAGTGTCCGGGTCTTCCACAACTGTAGCAGTTTCGCTCTCGACTAGAAGATCTTTTGTCATTGTAGGACCTTGACTTGAAGCTTCTATCTTTGCTTCTACTCTTGTAGAACTTGTTGAAGTTCTTCACCATTAAGCTCAATTCTTCATTGAAGTTTTGTTTATCACTTGATGATGTAGGGGCTTCACATGAGGCTTTGTAGGCACCACTTGATTTGTTGTGAAGTTCCTCTTTATCCTTAAGTGACATCTCATGAGCAACAATTCTTCCAATCACCTCCGTTGGCTTGAGATCTTTGTAATTGGGCATCATTTGGATCAATGTGCACACGGTATCATATTTTCCATCCAAGGCTCTTAGAATCTTCTTGATGATGAATCTATCGGTCATCTCTTCACTTCCTAAGCCGGCAATCTCATTTGTGATGAGAGCAAGCCTAGATTACATTTCAGCGACACCTTCACCATCCTTCATTTTGAACTTGTCAAGTTGACTTTGAAGCACATCCAACTTGGATTCCTTGACGGAGTCGGTACCTTCGTGCATATCAATCAAAGTGTCCCAAATTTCCTTTGCATTCTCAAGACGGCTGATTTTGTTGAATTCTTCGGGGCACAATCCGTTGAAGAGAATATCACAAGCTTGAGCATCGTATTGCAACATCTTCAACTCATCCGCGGTAGCTTCACGGTTTGGTTCTTTCCCATCAAAGAAGTCACCTTCCAAACCAACACACACAATAGCCCAAACGGCGGGGTTATGTCCAAGAATATGCATTTTCATTTTATGCTTCCAACTAGCAAAATTAGTACCATCAAAGTAAGGACCTCTACGGTGATAATTTCCCTTGCTAGACGCCATACTCTCCTAGGTTGTGAAACCAAGGCTATGACCACCAAAAGCTATGGAGATCAAAGCAAATGGAGACCAAAGCTCTGATACCACTTGTAGGATCGAAAGTATGTCTAGAGGGGGGTGATTAGACTACTTGACCAAATAAAAACTTAACCTTTTCCCAATTTTAGTTCTTGGCAGATTTTAGCTATTGTAGGACAAGTCAAGCAATCATCACACAATTCAAGCAATCATGCAAAGAGTATATTGGTAGCGGAAAGTAAAGCATGCAACTTGCAAGAATGTAAAGGGGAGGGTTTGGAGAATTCAAACGCAATTGGAGACACGGATGTTTTTCCCGTGGTTCGGATAGGTGGTGCTATCCTACATCCACGTTGATGGAGAATTCAACCCACGAAGGGTAACGGTCGCGCGAGTCCACGGAGGGCTCCACCCACGAAGGGTCCACGAAGTAGCAACCTTGTCTATCCCACCATGGCCATCGCCCACGAAGGACTTGCCTCACTAGTGGTAGATCTTCACGAAGTAGGCGATCTCCTTGCCCTTACAAACTCCTTGGTTCAACTCCACAATCTTGTCGGAGGCTCCCAAGTGACACCTAGCCAATCTAGGAGACACCACTCTCCAAGAAGTAACAAATGGTGTGTTGATGATGAACTCCTTGCTCTTGTGCTTCAAATGATAGTCTCCCCAACACTCAACTCTCTCTCATAGGATTTGGATTTTGTGGAAAGAAGATTTGAGTGGAAAGCAACTTGGGGAAGGCTAGAGATCAAGATTCATATGGTAGGAATGGAATATCTTGGTCTCAACACATGAGTAGGTGGTTCTCTCTCAGAACATATGAGTTGGAATTGTGTATGTGTTCTGATGGCTCTCTCCATGAATGAAGACGAGGTGGAGGGGTATATATAGCCTCCACACAAAATCCAACCGTTACACACAGTTTTCCAATCTCGGTGGGACCGAATCAACAAACTCGGTCGGACCGTAAAGGTAAACCTAGTGACCGTTAGAGATTTTCGGTGGGACTGACATGCAACTCGGTAGGACCGATATGGTTAGGGTTTGGGCATAACGTAATCTCGGTGAGACCGATTACACAAACTCGGTGAGACCGAGTTTGGTAATAAGCTAACCAGAGTGTTGGTCAGGCAAACTCGGTGGGACCGATTTGCTCTTTCGGTGAGACCGAAAAGTTACAAAAGGGAAACAGAGAGTTTAAACTGCAATCTCGGTGGGACCGATTCGCTCTTTCGGTGAGACCGAAAAGTTACAAAAGGGAAACAGAGAGTTTGCAATCCCATCTCGGTGAGACCGAGATCCCTATCGGTAGAACTGAATTGCTAGGGTTTGGCAGTGGCTTATGACAAGTGAAACTCGGTGGCGTCGGATAGAAAGAATCGGTAGGACCGAGTTTGGCTTAGGGTTTAGGTCATATGTGGATATGGGAAAGTAGTTGAGGGTTTTGGAGCATATCACTAAGCACATGAAGCAAAAGGCTCATTAAGCAACACCTCATCCCTCCTTGATAGTATTGGCTTTTCCTAAAGACTCAATGTGATATTGGATCACTAAAATATAAAATGAAGAGTCTTGAGCTTTTGAGCTTGAGCCAATCCTTTGTCCTTAGCATTTTGAGGGTTCCACTTTCACATCCATGCCATGCCAATCATTGAGCTTTCCTGAAATAGTCATCTTGGAATAGCATTAGCTCAATGAGCTATATGTTGTTATGAATTACCAAAACCACCTAGGGATAGTTGCACTTTCACAACGTCTAATAATACCATCTACTCCTTTATAAAGATGTGGGTCATCCCAAAAGTAATGTATTAAATCATAGAAGAATTTTTTATTTTGTTGGTATGTAAGCTAGGTGGTAAATATTTAGCAACAATATAATTAGCATAATCAGCATACCAAGGAGTGTTATGAGAAACATTTATTGCAGCTAACTGCTCATCAGGAAAACTATCATCAATAGGTAGTGGGTCATCAAGCACATTTTCAAGCCTAGACAAGTTATCAGCTATGGGGTTTTCGGCTCTGTTTCTATCAATGATATATAAATCAAATTCTTGTAGCAAGAGAACCCATCGAATAAGCCTAGGTTTAGCATCTTTCTTTTCCATAGGATATTTAATAGCAGCATGGCTGGTGTGAAAAATTACTTTTGAATCAACCATGTAAGATCTAAATTTATCACAAGAAAACACAACTACTAGAAATTCTTTTTCAGTAGTAGCATAATTTCGTTGAGCACTGTCTAGAGTTTTACTAGCATAATGAATAACATTCAGTTTCTTATCAACTCTTTGTCCTAGAACAACACCAACAGCATAATCAGTAGCATCACACATAATTTCAAAAGGCAAGTTCCAATCAGGTGGTTGAACAATAGGTGCAGAAATTAAGGCTTTCTTGAGTGTTTCTAAGGCTTCTAAACAATCATCATCAAAAACAAAAGAAACATCCTTTTGCAAAAGATTTGTTAGAGGCCTCTAAATTTTAGAAATGTCTTTGATAAATCTCCTATAGAAATCAACATGACATAAGAAACTACGAATACCTTTGATATCTTTAGGACATGGCATTTTGTCAATTGCATCAACCTTAGCTTTGTCCACTTCAATAACTCTTTGAGAAATTTTATGACCCAAGACAATACCTTCATTAACCATAAAGTGGCACTTCTCCCAATTCAAGACAAGATTTGTTTGTTCACATCTCTGAAAAACTCGATCAAGATTTCTTAAACAATCATCAAAAGACTTCCCAGAAACAGAGAAGTCATCCATGAAAACCTCAACAATCTTTTCACAAAAGGCAGATAATATAGTAGTCATACATCTTTGAAAGGTAGCAGGTGCATTACATAAACCAAAAGGCATACGTCGATAAGCATAAGTTCCAAAGGGACAAGTGAAAGTGGTCTTTTTCTTGATCAGGTTGAGAAACATGTATTTGTGAAAAACCAGAGTATCCATCAAGGAAGAAAAAATGTGTGTGCTTAGATAATCATTCTAGCATTTTATCAATAAAAGGTAGAGGGTAATGATCTTTTCTAGTTGCTTTGTTTAATTTTCTAAAATCAATTACCATTCTATAGCCAGTAATAATTCTTTGTGAATGAGTTCATTCTTATCATTAGGAACAACAGTAATACCTCCCTTTTAGGGACACAATGAACATGACTTACCCATCTACTATTAGCTATATGATAGATTATACCTGCTTCCAGAAGTTTTAATATTGCCATTCTTACCACTTCTTTCATCTTTGGATTTAACCAACGTTGGTGATCAACAACGGGTTTAGCATCAGGTTCCATAGTAATCTTGTGCTGACATAGAGTGGGACGAATGCCCTTTAAATCATCAAGAGTATATCCAATAGCAGCTCGGTGCTTCCTTAGAACTTTCAATAATCTTTCTTCTTCATGTTCTGAAAGGTTAGCACTAATAATAACATGATATATCATCAAGATAAGCATATTTCAGAGTGTCTGGCAATTGTTTTAATTCAAACACGGGATGACCTTTAGGTGGAGGAGGACCTCCTAGAGTTTCAATAGGCAAATTGTGTTTAAGCAGAGGACGTTGTTCAAAGAAAATATTATCTATTTCATTTCTTTCATGCATATGTAAATCATTTTCATGGTCTAGCAAATATTGTTCTAAAGGATCAGTAGGAGGCACAACAATAGAAGCAAGACCAATTATTTCATCCTTACTAGGCAATTCTTTTTCTTGAAGCTTTCTACTAAACTCATGAGACTCATCACCAAAGCTAACACCGACAGTTTGTTTCTCACATCTATTTTAGCATTAACAATGTTCAAGAAAGGTCTACCAAATATAATAGGACAGAAGTCATCTTGTGGGGAACCAAGAACAAGAAAATCTGTAGGGTATTTTATTTTCCCACACAAGACTTCAACATATGTAACGATCCCAAGTGGTGTAATGATGTCTCTATTAGCAAGTTTAACAGTGGCATCTATTTCTTCTATTTCAGCGGGTGCTATGCCATTCATAATTTGTTGGTATAAGGTAAAGGGAATAGCACTCACGCTAGAACCTATGTCACATAAACCATGATAACAGTGATCTCCTATTTTAACTGAGACAACAGGCATGTCAACAACGGTTCTATGTTTGTCCTCTTTATTAGGTTTGGCAATTCGAGTAGCTTCATTACAGAAGTAAATAACATGCCCATCTATGTTTTCTTCCAGGAGATCCTTAACCATAGCAACACTAGGTTCTACTTTGATTTGTTCATTAGGTTTGGGTGTTCTAATATGACTTCTGTTAACCACAGTTGTAACTTTAGCATGTTCCTTTATCCTAACAGGGAAAGGTGGTTTCTTAATATAGGCAGTAGGAACAACTGAGTCAACATTATAAATTATGGCTTCCTCTTTAGCCAGTACCGGTTCTTTAATTTCTTATTTAATAGGTGGGTGATATTTAAACCACTTATCCTTAGGGAGATCAACATGAGTAGCAAATGATTCACAAAAGGAGGCTACTATCTCAAAGTCAAGTCCATATTTAGTGCTAAACTTTTGAAAAGCATCAGTATTCATAAAAGATTTAACACAATCATACTTAAGCTTAATACCTGACTCTTTACCTTCATCGAGTTCCCAATCTTCAGAGTTGCGTTTAATTCTTTCCAAAAGATCCCACTGGAATTCAACAGTCTTCTTCATAAAAGAACCAGCACAAGCAGTATCAAGCATGGATCGATCATTATGAGAAAGCCGAGCATAAAAATTCCGGATAATAATTTCTCTTGAGAGTCACGATTGGGGCATGAATATAACATTTACTTAAGCCTCCCCCAAGCTAGAGTGATACTTTCTCCTTCACGAGGCCAAAAATTATATATATAATTCCGATCACGATGAACTAGATGCATAGGGTAAAAAAATTGGTGAAACTCCAATTTCAATCGATTCCAATTCCAAGTGCCAATATCATCGCATAGCCTATACCATGACAATGCTTTTTCCTTCAAAGATAAAGGGAAAACCTTCTTCTTAACTTCATCTCCTGGTAAACCTGCAACCTTAAACAATCCACAAATTTCTTCCACATATATCAAATGCATATCAGGATGTTCGGTTCCATCTCCTGCATAAGGATTAGCTAGCAGTTGTTCTACCATACCCGAAAGAATTTCATATTCAATATTTTTAGTAGGTGCAGTAGGTTGAGGGGTAACTAATTGTGGTTTTGGTCGAGGTGAAGATACCCCTAACAAACCCCTCAAAGGATTGTTTTCCATAGTAACAAGTGACAATAAATTTCAGCATGTAGTAATAATTTTTCCTTACCAATTTCTAGTTACCAAGAGCACTTCACTCCCCGGCTACGGTGCCAGAAAATAGCCTTGATGACCCACAAGTATAGGGGGTCAATTGTAGCCTTTTCAATAAGTAAGAGTGTCGAACCCAACGAGGAGCAGAAGCAGTGGCGGAGCTAGACGAAAGTCACTGGGGGGCGAAACGAAAATCATCAGTATTTGGGGGGGCCAAATGTTAAAAAACTTCTAATTTATGTCTCCCTAAAAAAATTTCTTCAGAAATTGAGCCAAGGCTGGGGGGGCAGCAGCCCCCCTGGCCCCAACATAGCTCCGCCACTAAGCAGAAGGAAATGGCAAGTGGTTTTCAGCAAGGTAATGTCTGCAAGTGCTAAAATTGTAAGTAACAGAGTAGTTTGATAGCAAGATAATTTGTAACGAGCAAGTAATGATAGTAGTAGCAAAAGTGTAGCAAGGTAGCCCAATCCTTTTGAGGCAAAGGACAGGCCAAAACGGTCTCTTATAACAAACAAAGCGTTATTGAGGGTACACGGGAATTTCATATAGTCACTTTCATCATGTTGATTCGATTCGTGTTCGCTACTTTGATAATTTGATATGTGGGTGGACCGGTGCTTAGGTGTTGTTCTTACTTGAAAAAACCTCCTACTTATGAATTCATTCCACCGTGTTTGAAATGCATTGAACGTGAATCTGCTAATTCTTCACCTGAAACTTCAAATGCTTCTATTACTGCAAATTCTTCAACTATTTCTGTAGTCACAAATTCCTCATCTGAGGATACCACTAGTATCATTGACAAAAATGCAGGGTTGAAGGAATTGTACATGACAAGCATGTACAAAAGCCTCAAAGGGAATCAAGCTCTTTGTGATGTGCTCAAAAAACAGATCTTGAACAGGAACCCTAGGAAAGAGGGTATTGCCTTTGTGAGTAAACTCAATGCTAATGGGGCCTACTAGAAACCTGAGCAGTATCCCAAAACCTCATGGGTTGCTGCAAAAGGACCTCTCGTAGATCCATCAACTTTATCTAGCTTTACATGTGAATCCTCATATTCATGTGATGAATCATTTGACTCCAACTATAAGTTGTTCAAAAATTAGAATGGTGAAGTATTTACTAGATATGTTGGAACTGACTGCAGGTACGGTCCCTGTGAAGAAAATCTGGGTTCCCAAAAGGTGTCTTGAAAGTCTTCAGGTGAATGTCCTCATGACACCGCCTGTGAAGAATAGGAACCCCAGATCAAATTATTCATCTGGACCAAAGTCTTCATATGGATCCAAGTCCTCATATGGACCAAAATCCTCATATGGATCAAATTCCTCATATGATCATCATCCTGCTAATGCATATGTTTCGCAGGGAAAGTCTAAGAGTTATGAATATGTGCATTATTCTTCAAATCATTATGTTCATAAGGCCTCGAAGAATTTCTCTGCTTATTCATATGCATACTCTAACCCCTCTTCTGTGACACGAAGTGCACTGGCTGCAATGCCACCTTTCTCTTATGGAGCTCGCAGAATGATGAACTCTTTGCCACCCCTCCAGATGTGGGTGGTGAAGAAAAAGAACTTATGCAGGGTCAAGCCTCAAGGTTGTGAAACATATTTTTCGATATCTAGCTCACACTCCAACACTTGGATTATGGTATCCCATGGGCTCGGCTTTTGATCTTATTGGATATTCTGACTCTGACTATGCTGGTGATCAAGTGGATCGCAAGTCAACATCAGGCACATGAAATTTCCTCGGACGATCCTTAGTATGTTGGTCCTCGAAGAAGCGGAACTATGTATCACTGTCTACAGCTGAAGCTGAGTATATTGTTGTTGGTTCTTGTTGTGCTCAATTGATGTGGATGGAGCAAACCCTCAAGGACTATGGCATCAATATGACGAACGTGCCTCTCTACTGTGACAACGAGAGTGCCATCAAGATTTCTCACAATCCAGTTCAGACTCGAAGACTAAGCACATCCAGATTCGTCATCATTTTCTTTGAGATCATGTGTTAAAGGGCGACATCTCCATCGACCACGTGAAGATTGAAGAACAGCCGGCAGATATCTTCACAAAGCCTTTGGATGAGAAGATATTTAGCAAGTTGCGGTGTGAGTTAAATATCTTAGAATCTTTGAATGTTCTTTGAAAGGACATACATCCTAACACTTATGCAAAATTGATGACTTAGATGTGCAACACACAAAGTAACGTTTTTATTCAATCAATGAAGACTAACCCTCTAAGTGTGAAGAAATTAATGAATAATTTGATTCTCATAGCCCTACGACAATTGTACGTGGTGTCTGAAATCATCATTCTTATACGGTGGGTCACGCCACCAATAAAAGTTGAAAATCTTCAAAAATTGAGTTTTTTTATTTTGCAAATTCTTCAAATTCCTCAAATTTGTAATCTCTTCAACTTTTTGTCTGGTGTTCTTCATTATCCTCAAGATGTCCTCAATGTCCTTAGCAACATTCACTTATTGCTAATCTTCAAGTTGATTTTCATCTAAGTGAATGTGATCGGGCCCTTTCCCCCTCTATGCTAAACTCAACCCAGTCAGTACACAAATTCTTCATGTGTGTTCTATTTGAAACCAGTTCAAAGTGTTCACTGTGTCCTTGACAGCTGAAGAATTTGCGAACAAAACTTAAAAAAATACCTAATCATTTTTTGGTTGTTGTCGCTCAATCCTTTCTGCTTTCCACGATGGATTAAAATACTCACCCATGATCCCCCATGACCTCCACCTCTCAGTAGATGGGTGACACATGTCGATAGGATAGCAAGGGTTAGGGGCATGTTTGTCCAAAATCTTCGGGCGAGCAGATTTTCACCGCGGCTATAAATACTCGTCACCCTCCTCAGACCACATTTACCCCACTCGATCTCAACTCCCCTCGCTCGAGCTCTCATACCTAGTGCCGCCGCTAACTTCCATCATCGCTGGTGAGGGAGAGATTCACTACGTCGACCTCGTCGTCGTTGTACTCGCGCCAGCTGTGGATATCTTCACTCCCCCATCACCGTAGATGTCTCCCGCCACCGAGTTAGGGTGTGGGAGATTTGGACTGACGAACTTCTCCATCTCCACTCCCAGTTCGTCGTGTTCTTCATCAAGGGTAATTAAAATCTGATTTTACTGCCCTACTTTGATTCTTATGATTTTCAAAAAACCTCAAAAGTTGTTTATGCTTCAACAATCTACTCCTTAAAACACCTCAATGCTTCTTTTCCTTGATCTGTTTCTCTAAGCCATGATATTCCTCAAGATTCCTCAACTGCGTGGATTTTCTAATATGTACAACTCTGGAACCTGAGTCAAGAACGCTTAGTGAAATTCCTCAAGACATCTATGGTAAAATTCCTCAACTTATTACTTTTTGAAAAAAATCCGAGAATGCATATGACCTCTCCAAAGTCTTTGCACCTATACTCTGTTCACGGGTACAAAAATGTCTGTTGATGAATCACTAGGTTCTCATCAACTTAACTCATTTGTAGCGTTCCTTGAAGAAAAATTGCATACTTCCTCAGAATCATCAAAAGTACAAAATCCCTGAGGATATCTATGATGAAGCTCATTTACCCCGCTCCATCTCATCAAAAGTACAAAATCCCTGAGGATATCTATGATGAAGTACAAAATCCCTTGTAAGTGCATCTAGTGCCCCTTAGTGATTTTGGTGTATTGAAGACTTATAGGTTAAGGGACTAATGTGTTTGTGAGTGTACACAAGTTCTATAAGTCTCTGAGGAGTTTGATATTTACGAAGAATGTTGACCCCTAAAAATGAATGTCCTCATTTGAAGACTTTGGTTTTCTTGAAGACTTTGAAAATGAGGGAAATGGTGTGACCTTGAAGACGTTGATATTGATGCGAGGATTATGAAGCATGAAGACTTTTGTCTTTGTAGTTTCATTTTCTCTTTCTTGAGCCACAAGAAACACTGTATTGTTAAAGGGGGTCGAGGTAAAACTGAGGAAACACTTTTCCAAGTGATCCTCGTCTCAAATCCTACACCTACCCAATCCTTTGAGTGAAGCCTTTGGAAATCTCATACAGTTCAGTCAATTTGTTCAGTGACAGAGACGAAGATCTTCTGGTCTCTGAGGAATTTGTTCTAACTGAGGAGTTAGGAATTCGCTAGTGCGGATTGCCTACAAGTGAGGAACATGATAGCCCTAAGGAATTTGAGAGCTCAAGTTTCTGACCGTTGTTGCCGTTGTTGTGCTACGCGCCAGCCGTCCCAAAATATCTTATCCACCTAACGATCATATCATTGAAGGGCATTTATGTCTTATCATGTTGGGTTGATCCCCGGCTATAAATAGCCGTCTCCTACAACCACTAGTTGGTTGCCTACTCCGAGAGGAACTGACACTTGTCATTAAGAGCATCTCATCCTCCGAGGAATTTGAGAGAAAATCATCAATGAGGAAAAATCGAAAACCCCAACACCTAAAACCCAAAGTGATTCAGCATCACTGAAGAGATTGTTCATGTGTGGAACCTACGCTTGTTACCTTTGAAGATTGTGCATCTTCTAGACGGTTAGGCGTCATGGTCTAGAGCATCCAAGAGGAATTGTGGATGGCATAGTGACCAAGTCTGTGAAGGTTTGGAAGTCACCTGAAGACTTACCACGAGTGATTGGGTGAGGTCTGTGTGACCTTAGCTCAATGAGAATACGGTGAGGACTGTGTGTCCTTAGGTTTAAATACCTAGCTGCTCCAACCAGACGTACAACTGTCACAATAGTTGGAACTGGTTAATCTTCAGATCAGAGAGGGCTTATTTTGGTGTGTGGAGGAATAAATTTGTACATGATATCTCCCTGTTGTATCATAGAGTGAGGATAGTGTTAAACATGTATTCTTAGCTTGGGTAAACAACCTACCTTAGATTGTTGTACTTTGTTTCTTAGGTAAGTAGGTAAGTTTCTTTATCTCTACCCACCTCCTTAATAGTTTGTAATTATATGGACCTCTCTTTATTTATTTGAATAAAAGACTGTGGAGCTATTGCTTCACAGTAAATAGTCAAAAATAGTTGGAACTGGTCTACCAAATCACTGTCTTCACCGATCTACTGGTTCTATTTCCTCCCTTTCATTTCCTCACTCATATGTTGATGAAATTGATCATTACTATTTGAAGACTTTGACTGAAGACTTCCTCAATTTCCTCAACCCTATTTCTTCAGTCACTTTGTCTTCTGCCTGCTTGTCCTATTACATGCTACCTGTGCTTTGTGTATGTTTTATTTCATCATGATGACTATGTTTCTGTCTTGTGCTGCTTGTAGTTCGTCACTTAGCAAATTCCTCAAGTCGTATTTCCTTAGTGACGAATTTG
>NC_041380.1:294614080-294644164 GCF_002162155.2 Triticum dicoccoides
GTCGATATAACGCACTTGCAACACCAGGCGAAGAAATTTATGGGAAAGAAAACAAGAATCCGCGCAAGGTGCACATTCAGAGGATTGAAAGCAGATGGGCAAAGGAATGGAGGGAATATCGTTATGTTACTCCCAAGTACATGAAGAAATTCATTGTAAACCCTCATTGCTCAAGACCACCACTAGCTGTTGGCCAACGTGCTGATCCCACCAGCATCAGGCATGGTGAGGAATTTCCAAAGGAATGGGCCAAGCGCCAAGCCAAGCTACCGAAGGAGTGAGGAAATTCAACGAAGACACTCAAGCTGCTGCCGTTCAGGCCTCTGCCAGTAAAACTGTGCCAAAGAAGGCCATCTTGAAGAAATCAGCTGTGAAGACAAAGACTTCAAGCTCAATGCCCTCACGACCAAGTTCCTCAACAGCAAAGCCCTCAGGGCAAATTCCTCAAGCAACTTCCCCATGGGCGGCGCAAATTCCCTCATTTGCTATGAAATCCTCAGTTGTTGTCGCAAAGTCCTCAACCCCGGTGCATCTTGCAACGTGTCAGCGGACTGCTGGATTTTGAATTGCCTCAGGGGCATCTGCAACTTCCTCGGCTCAACCACAATCCTCAAGTGGTCCATCTTTGTTGAAGGTCAAGTTCACTACTGGGCGTGGAAAGAGGCCAACTCCTCATAATAAGCAAGTGGCTTTCCATGTTCCATCTGATGATGATGAAGTTGATGATGAAGAACTTGCTGAAATCATCAGAGACAGACTGCAAAGGGTTGAAAGAGCCAAAGGCAGCTCTATGCCTCTTATGCTGGATCTGGAGAAGATCCTCGATTTAATTGACATATGGCACAAGAATCCAAACACTCCACTCCCTGACCCGAATCTGACTCCTGGTCAAAGTCACATGCTGAATGCCTTCATAGGTGAAGAAAAATGGAAATTTGAGAAGGCCAGACGCGTCAAGAAGGACCAGTACAAGAAGGAGCGATTTTTGAGGAACAACGTTCGTAAACTGGCTCCTAAAGAACTTGTCACTGTTCAGAAGGAAATCAAAGACCTCAGTAATGAATTTGACCGATACCATGCTGATTGGCTAGGAGCCAAGGTCAGATTTGTCAAGATTGCCAAGGACCTCAAGGCAAATGTTGCAGCTCCATCGCAACAACAAATTCCTCGGGCTGAAGCTTTTTTTCAGTCTATTGAAGAAAATGAAAGAGCAGCTGAAGAAACTCAGGCTGCTGTAGAAGCTACCAGGCCAGCTACCGAAATTCCTACTCCTGAAGACAATGCCAAGGCAATCACCAAAGTTGCGCCTGAAGAACAACCCAGGCCAGCTGAAGAATTTGTTGCTCCTAAAGAAAGTGAGAATGCAAGGACGACTACATCAGTCGTGTCTGAAGAAAATGCACCACCTTCATCTGCTCCTCGTGCAACATCTTCAATGATGAAGAAAACCACCCTTCCTTCTACATCAGAAGTGAAGAAAACAAAGGCTACGGAGAAGGAAGCCGCGATGAAAAGAAAAGCATTAACCTATGCAAAGTCCTCAGCTCCCAAGAAAGTGAGGACTTTGACAAGCTCCTTCAGTAAACTAATTAATGATCTTCCAATCTCTATTGTGCCATCAAAGGAACTAGTTCCGTTTGGCAAAGAATATGTCGTTCCTAATGATGACACTGATGAAGAAAATCCTCCTGTTGCTTCCTCAGAGCACTTGGATGAAGAAATTGAAGTGGAAGCTACTGCTTCAACTCCACTGGTATCATCGCATGTGCCTCAGTTCATTGCTGAAGAGGCGGGCGTTGAAGAAATTGATGAAGATGTGGACATTAGCTCTACAACCCCTGTGTTGAATGATGATTATTGGGAAAATCTTCATCTCAACTCTCTAATTGCCACACCTGTCCATAAAATTCCTCAGTCTCCTATGCATACTGAAGAAATATTGACAGGGTCTAAAGGACGTCAAACTTCTCTCCAGTCCATCCCTGAAGAAATTCTAGCTGCAACGGCTAAAGAAATGGAGAACCAGACTAGTAATGAAACTGCTGCTTCAATTACTTAGTCTATTGTACCAGAAGTTGTGACTCAACAGGTTGTGAGGCCTACTACTGCAAATCTTCAACCCAAGCCTCAAAATCCTCAGTCTGGCACAAAGAGGCCAAAATTCAAGAATGTTGATTTCTTCGCTGAGCATCATTTCTTCACTGATGAAAATCCTTATGACTCGGCAAGACTAAGGCGCAAGAGGTTTTGGACTGCCAGTCAAATGAATTTTTATGCCTCGGTTCTATTTGACAAGGACAAAGTCTTCCAACACAGGCAGATTCCTCATGTGGATATGGAGTCCATTCCATGCTTTCAACCAGTTCTGAATGTTCTTCACAAAGTTGGACTCCTCAATTTCTGTGCTAACATATGTGATTGGAATGAAGAGCTAATTCTTCAGTTCTATGTAACTCTGCACCTAACTAGAAATGTCACATATGTCAATTCATGGGTTCTTGACTGGATGACTGAAAACACTCACTACAAAGCTCCAGCAACTGAATTGCTTCATGCCATCCCAGTAAGCCCTCCAGCTGAAGGTGCAAGGCTCATATATGAAGAACCTGAACTTCAAAATCATCTCATGCAAGTGTTGATAAAGCCTTTGCGACCAGGCCAAGCTCCAAGAACCACCTTCCTAGTGAAGGATTTGCTCTACGTGCCCAGAACCATCTATCGCATCTTGACCAGAACTCTCAGTCCTATCAAAGGCCACAATTTTGAAGAAGAATAAGAAGAAGAAGAAGAAGAAGTTGTTGGCATCATGAAGAATCTGTTGTTCAATATCATGCATGGTATTTCCATTAACTATCACGATTTCTTCATGAGGACTTTGGCCAATGTTGCGATGTCGCCGTTTGAATTGAAGCCCTATGATCCTTGGATAATGAAATTCATCAGAACTAGGTCTTCAATTCCATACAAGGCTGACTTTCAGAATCACCTTGGCTTTCTGCTCCTATTGAAGTCCTCAAAATGACAATTTCCTCAGTTGATGAAAATACAAAGTTGTTGTTATTGATGAAGGCACTCTTCCGTTGGATGGACAATTTCATAATGTTGCATCTTACTCCACTAATGATGACTCTGCAACCCAGGACTCTGCTGCTAAAGCCATTGAGAAAAATCCTCAAGCCACTGCCCCTCGTGTGATGACTGATCGTGAGCTTCTTCTAAGTCTTCACCAAAAAGTCGATCACAATCACAAGTGGGTCAAGAGTCAATTTGGCTCAATTCTTCAGAACATGACCGTCACACAGAACACTGTGAAGAACAACCATTATTATGTGCATGAAATCTTCGATCACACTTAGGCTATACTTTCTCATCTTTACAGTGATGAAGACCTCAAGCAGATGAACTTTCAACAGAACTTTGGCTGGTCTCAGCCTCCCTCAAAGAAATTCAAGAAGGTTAAAGTTCCTCAGCTAGTCAACAGTTCATATTCTTCATCACGTGAGACGGATGAAGCTGAGGATCTCGACGACACTGCGGCAGGCCCTACATCGACAAACGACCCCGACAACGTTGGCGCTCCTCCATCAACCTCATGATGATACTCTTCAGGGGCGTTAGTCCTTGATTTTCATCCCTTTTGGTCATTTGATGACAAAGGGGGAGAAATTTGAGTTAGTCTTCAAGTGGGTCTTATATATGGGCTATTTTTCGTTAAGTTATAACTCTCGCTCCTCTGAAGTGTTTGTTGTTTGAGTTTTAAACTTAAGTCTGATGGTGGTCTGATACTTTTAAACTTCCTTCTGCATGCTTATTTCCTTAAGTACCTTAATGCATGCATGCAGAATTTCATCAGCCACCATTTTCCATGATGCATTTCAAATTCTTCATATTATATGTTAAATGCGTGTATGGATTACAAGATATAGGGGGAGATCTCCATGATTTTATTCTACAATGTGCATTTGCAATCCAAAGCAAATTCCTCAAATATGCACATCTTCAGGGGAAGTTCTTCTATATCTTGCAATCAAATTTCTCAATGTCAGTATTTACACTTCATATGTTTATCCCCGTTGAAAACTTAACATGTTTGTCATCAATCACCAAAAAGGGGGAGATTGTAAGTGCATCTAGTGCCCCTTAGTGATTTTGGTGTATTGAAGACTTATAGGTTAAGGGACTAATGTGTTTGTGACTGTACACACATCTTATAAGTCTCTGAGGAGTTTGATATATTCGAAGAAAGTCGACCCCTAAAAATGAATGTCTTCATTTGAAGACTTTGGTTTTCTTAAAGACTTTGAAAATGAGGAAATTGGTGTGACCTTGAAGATATTGATATTGATGCGAGGACTATGAAGCGTGAAGACTTTTGTTTTCGTAGTTTCATTTTCCTTTCTTGAGTCATAGGAAACACCGTACTATTAAAGGGGGTAGAGGTAATGCTAAGGAAAAATTTGCAAGTGATGCTCATCTCATAGCCTACACCTACCCAATCCTTCGAATGAAGCCTTTGGACATCTCATACAGTTCAGGCAGTTCTTCAATAACAGAGACGGAGATCTTATGGTCTCTGAGGAATTTATTCTGGCTGAGGAGTTAGGAATTCGCCGGTGTGAATTTCCTATAGTGATGAACATGATAACCCTGAGGAATTTGAGAGCTCAAATTTCCGACCGTTGTTGTGCTACGCGCAGCTGTCCCAAATATCTTATCCACATAATGGTCATATCATTAGGGGCATTTATGTCTTATCATGTCAGGCTCCTCCCCGGCTATAAATAGCCGCCCCCCTCAACCAATAGCTAGTTGGCTACTCCGAGAGAAACTAACAATTGACATTTAGAGCATCCCATCCTCCGAAGACTTCGAGAGAAAGTCATCAGTGAGGAAAACCCAAAACCCCAACACCTAAAACCCAAAGTGATTGAGCATCACTAAAGAGATTGTTCCTGTGTGGAACCAACGCTTGTTACCTTTTAAGACTATGCATCTTCCAGATGGTTAGGCGTCATGGTCTAGAGCATCCAAGAGGAATTGTGGATCGCCTGGTGACCAAGTCTGTGAAGGTTTGGAAGTCACCTTGAAGACTTACCACGAGTGATTGGGCAAGGTCTGTGTGACCTTAGCTCAAGGAGAATACGGTAAGGACTGTGTGTCCTGGGACTGTGTATCCTTTGGTTTAAATACCAAGCCGCTCCAACCAGACGTACAACTGTTACAGCAGTTGGAGCTGGTCTACCAAATCACTGTCTTCACTGAGCTACTGATTCTATTTCCTCAACCCTTTCATTTCCTCACTTATGTGTTGATGAAATTGATCGTTACTATTTGAAGACTTTGACTAAAGACTTTCCCAATTTCTTCAATCCTATTTCTTCAGTCATCTTGTCTTCTGTCTGCTTATCCTGTTTACACGCTACATGTGCTCTGTGTATGGTTCATTTCATCATCATGACTATGTTACTGTCTTGTTATGCATGCACCTGAGTACTTATTCCGCTGCTTATAGTTATAGCAAATTCCTAATGTTGTATTTCCTCGGTAACGAATTTGTAAAAATCGCCTATTCACCACCCCCCCCCCTCTAGTCGATATAACGCACTTTTAGCTCCTTCTATCAACAACACCCTCACGCGATCTAGAATTGCTCACTCAACTTTTTCTTAACAAAAGCAATGTACTATTGATCATCTCCATGCAAGAAAGGATACTAAATCTTGTCGTTAACTGAATTCTGAATAGAAAGGTTAAAAATAAGAAAATGATTCAAAATAAAGTAAAGGTAAGCGGGGATTGTCCGCTCATAGCACGATGGAATTGTGCAATTGTAGCACAACATGTTGCTTCAATGGCTTGATATGAAAGATGGCCAGCTCTACAACTTTTGGTGCCATATCTTCCAGTAGCCAAAGAATCAAGAAGCAACGAGAGAAGAAAATCAATGAACGATTCAAATCGGAGAAAAGACTCTCACCCATAGATTATTTCCTTCTTTTTCCCTTGGTCGATACAAGGCCAATAGAGGATGAGGACACGAACTTCAATTGCCTTAGTTCTTCCCTCTTTCTACTTTCAATCTACTGGTTATGTCACCACCTTTGATGTTGACTCCGACTCTAAGTTGCTGCTCTTTGAAAGGCGAGGTCTAGTGGAAGAGGCGGGTCGGGCATGTTGAGTACTCAAATTCGGCGCTTGCTTGACATCTCTCTTTGAATCTGAAACCTGACATGACTATCGATTCCGCCTCCATCGCTCCTTATAAACATCTCCGAGATACTGCAAATAGGCTCTATTTAATACCAGTGTGGTTGTGAGGGCAGAAATTTGTCAAGAACTACACATTGACACTGAAGCACTCTCTGGTAAATACTTAGTCCTACCGGATTTGCTAGGAGCAAACATAAGTGATTGCTTCAAGCATTTTGTTGAGAGAATCAGACAAATATTTGGTGTTTGTATCACCAAGCTCGTATCAATGGGTGGTAAAGAATTGTTGTTGAAAGCAGTTTCTCAAGCTATTTCAGTGTTTTCCATATCAGTGTTTAATATCCCTAAGAGGGTTTGTAAGGACATAATTTATCTCATAGCACAATTTTGGTGGGGAGGGGATGGAGATAAGAAAAGCATGCACTGGTATGCATGGTGGAAGTTATGTACTCCAAAGAAGATGGAGGGATGGGCTTTGGAGACCTTCACTCCATTAATTTGGCCATGTTAGCTAAGCAGTCTTGGAGATCGATAACTAATCTGGATTCTCTCTATGCAAAGGTGTTTCGTGCTAAGTATTATTCGGGTGGCAATCTATTATTGGCTGACCTGAAAAAAGGCTCCTCCTTTGCATGGCAAAGTTTGGTAGCGGGTCTACAAACTTTTAAAAGGGGCTATATTTGGCGCATTGGTGATGGTAGCAAGGTTAATATTTGGACTAACCCATGGATTCCATCTAGTCCAGACCATCGTGTAATCACGACAAGGGGTCAAACTCTGATATCAAGGTATCGGATCTAATTGATCAATGAAATGGACAATGGGATGAAGTATTGATTACAGCTATATTCAATCTAGCGGATGCTAGGAGGATTCACTAAATTCCTTTGAATTATGAAGCCTTTGATGATTTTATTGCTTGGCATCAGACCCGATCTGGTATTTTCGGTCAATACTACATACCACACAAAATGGGCACATAACTTCAGGGGTAATCAAATTGGCCCTGGTCCATCAATTAACAATCCGATTTGGAACAAGATTTGGCAACTTGAGGTCCCATGAAAAGTACAAAAATTTTGTTGGAGGAGTTTGCATGGAGTTGTTCTAGTCCGGTCAATCCTAGATAGTACCAATTGTGTTCATATCACTCTGGAGGGTGTGGCCAGAGCTCCCTCTATCAACAACACCCAACCGCGATCTTGAATTGCTCACTCAACTTTTTCTTAACAAAAGCAATGTACTTCTGATCATCTCCATGCAAGAAAGGATACCAAATCTCGTCGTTAACTGAACTCTGAATAGAAATATTAAAAAGAAGAATATTCAAAATAAAGTAAAGGTAGACAGGGATTGTCCGCTCATAGCACAATGGAATTGTGCAATTGTAGCCTGACATGCTGCTTCAATGGCTCGATATGAAAGACGACCAGCTCTACAACTTTTGGTGCTGAAGAAGAAGTAGCCATAGAATAAAATCGATGAAAGATTCAAATCAGAGAAAAGACTCTCACTCAGAGATTCTTTCCTTCTTTTTCCCTTGGTCGATACAAGGCCAATAGAGGATGATGACGCCAATTTCACCTACCTTAGTTCTTCCTTCTTTCTACTTTCAAACTACTGGTTATGTCACCACCTTTGATGTAGACTCTGACTCCGAGTTGCTGCTCTTTAAAAGACAAGGTCTAGTGGAAAAGGCGGGTCGGGCAAGTTGAGTACTCAGATTCGGCGTTTGCTTGCCATGTCTCTTTGAATCTGAGACCTGACATGACTATTGATTCTGCCTCCATTGCTCCCTATAAACATCTCCAAGATACTGCAAATAGGCTCTATTTAATGGAGGAAGCTATTTACCGGAGCTGGGTCGATGATTTTTTTTTACTTTCGGGCCTCCTTTTGCAGGATGGCTTTACCAGCTTGAAAGTCATTTAAAACATTCACAGAAGAACAAAACTCTTGATAAACCCATAATTGGACATTGAAAGTCACTTTAATGTAATCTTTTAAACCCCTAATGTTGATCAAAATGTAAAATTCACAACTGATCTAGTGTAGAAAATAAACATAAACATGCACATGCCAAAAGTTTGATTGCTCCCATCAATATCTAGTATTCTAGTCCTCCTTGACTCCGAAACCAAAGCATTCAGCGTCACTAAATTTCCTCTTGAGCAGCTCGTACTCTTTCACCTTCATGCTATTCTCCGATAGCTTTTTCAACAAAGGACAGATTTTATTAATCCAAAAGAAAGTATCGAGAGAATACAAACACAATGAGCATACACATATTCTCTGCATAGTTAGGATGAACACGATTAATACCAAAGCACGCACACAATAACACATTGACAAATAACAAAGTCATATAAGACCAAAGCTATGCAGAGACGAAGGAAAAAAAGGAAAACCCAAAAGCGATCAGGTCACCTGTCGACAAACTAGAATAATGACCATATCCATACCAACCATCTCTTGACACCACACGGGCAACAAGGTTCTTCAACAATAACGCCTTCACAAAGGGAGCTACACTCAAGCGCTGCCATCACTAGACCAACCATCCATGGGCAGAATCCCGATTTTCACCCAAAAGAATAAGCCTAAGTATATCCAGGCAATGACTTCAACAAGGTAACGACATAAGAACATCGTCGAGCCATTCCAGAGTGGGTGTGTCCTTGTGATTGCTTTGTTTGAGTGGGCTTGGCCCTGTTTGTCTTGGTTATCGTATGGTTTCCCGTAATTTACTAGGCAACAACCTTACGATAAATAAATAAATAAAAAACTAGGTAACAACTTTCTTGTTAGGCCAACTCTACCGCACGACTCCATCCTGTCCGGTCTCGTCTGTTTGGGGTAAAACGAACAAACGAGGCGGCCCAGCGCGCGACGGCCCGGACCCATCTGGTCCATTTTGTGTCCGGGCCGACCCATTTCAAGCGCATCTTTGCGTAGGGTTTGGATCGCTGCGGACACCGAACGAACGCGCCGCTCGTCCGCGTCTGGCCGCGTGGCGGAGCGGCCACCTACCTCCCCCGCCAACATCAATGCGCACAGGTGGCCGACCCCACCTGTCATCGGCCTAGTGGAAGGTCGCCGTCCTTCTTAAATGAGGAACCCATGGATCGGTCGTCGTCCACACTGCCCCACTCCATCCAGCAGCCTCCTCGAAACCCGACCGCGCTAAACCCTAGCCCTCCCTTGTCGAGCTCGCCGGCCGGCCACCCTCGACGCCATGGGCTTCTGGAACCGTAAGGGGAAGCACGACCGCGAGGCCGGCTCCTCGTCGGGGCGCCGCGCCGGCTCCGTGAAGAAGGAGGCCGCATCACCCCCACGCCGGGCTCCCGCACCGACGGCTTTCTCCATCGCCCCCACGTCCGCCGGCGAGCGCGACCGGCACTACGTCCGCGCGTCGGTGTGACGCCGTTATTGGAAGACGAGGACGCCGCTCCCCTGGAGCGACGCCCACCTCCCCAACGGATGGCACCTCAGCGCCGACCGTGTGCCGATCCCGCCGGTCCCGGCGACCGGCTGTGCACGTCGTCAAGAGATCGAGCACAGCCGCCGCCTCCTCCCCAATGACCTATACTACGACGACAGGTACGCCCCGGACTCCTCCCTCTGGGATACCTGGCTCAGGGACGAGCACGACGTGCGGCATGCCTCTTTCTTCGTCGGCACGGCGTCTGGGCCGCGACGGCCACGTCGGGAACGCGCAGCGCCTGCTCCCCGGGAGCGCGGGCGTAGGCTGGTGCGCGGCCTCACGCCCACGCCCTCGCCGTCGCCTTCGCCATCTCCGCCACCACCTCCTCGCATGACAGCGGAGGAGGAGGCCCGTCTCATGGCGCGTGTCATGGAGGACTCCATGTACACGCACGATGAGCGACAATGGGAGGGCCTGGAGGAGATGATGGCCCGCTCCGCCGCCGGCGAGGTAGCCATCCCCGAGGAGGAGGCGATGGAGGAGCCGGTGGCCGCGTTCCACCCGGGTCTGCTGGGCCAGGGGTGGGGCTGGTCATGCACTGCACCGGAGATGGTCGCCGCCGTGGGCGTGGACTGGTGCGCCACTCCATTGCGGTCACCGAAGCGGGAGGCGTCGCCACGGGAGGAGGTCGTGCAGGCACCTCCTGCCGTCCAGCCCGCCCCCGTCTCCGCTGGCCCACCTCTGGACGCCGCCGGCCTACTTGGACCTCGTCGGCGACGCCGGCGACGCCGGCGGGCACTAAAGACGGCGACGGCGACGGCATCGACGGGCACGGGCAGGAGCACGCTGGCGGCGGCCGTTTTTTATTTTCTTTTTTATGTTTAATTATGTCAAGTTGGACGTGAAACTGGGCCGTTTTGTGGCCGTGGCGACCCTAACTAAGTTTTATGTTTATTAAACTACGCTTATTTAATTTTTTTAAGTCATTTTATTTACGTTTTTCTATTTTTTTTAAAAATCATGTCCAACACGGACGTGATTTGAGATGCGGTCGCGCGATGGGCGCACGCACGACCCAATAGACAAGACCGGACACGGACGAACTCATCGTCGCCCCAAAGGGACAAAATCCACGTCCACGCTGGGCATGCGGCAACGCTACCACGCAAGTGGCCTGCTCGCAAACCATCTACGTAACGTTGGAGCTAGCGAGGTGCGCGCCAGAAAGCGTTTCCGTTTTGAACTCACTCACGTGTTCGTACCCAACAGTTCTTCATTCACCGCTGAATCTACTGCCAGAACATGTATTACTTGCCTGTCGGCTAGCACGGTCGCCGTCACCAATTCAGCTGGCACGTGAACAGCCACTAAGCTCCGAAAATAGTTTCAAAGCGAGGAAATATCTTGCAAAAAACCTCCCGTCAGAGTCAGACGATGAGAAGGAAGCCAACTGTGGCAAGTCTTTTTTTTTCCTGAGAATTAACTGTGGCAAGTCTGGTGAACAGGTGAGGCGAATGGGCCTGGCACACGCAGTTTCTCTCTCTCTCTCTCTGCCGACGATGCGGACAAAATCCCAAGAACAAGGGAGGACTATGTTTCTGTTTACTGAGACTTGTTCTTTTGCGGCAGACCACGCGCGCTGCTGGGTTGCGTGTACGCTGCATCTGAATGACACGCTCGTTCCTATCATGCCACGATTTATTCAAAAAAAATAGCCGGAGATTGAGATATGGGGAAATGAGCGCCAGAATTCGTGTTGCCATGGAAATGTCGTGCTGCGCGAAGACGAGCAAGCAGGGAAAGTAAGTTCCGTATGATGATTTTGCCACCGATCAATATCTGATCTGGCAGCGTAGGCGTTTTCCAGGGTGGCAAGTATCAAGGTGAACACCAACATTCGGTGAAAGTCTGCAAATTTTCATCATGGGCCAGCAGATCAATAAGTAACGGCGCAGATTCAAGGTGAGGTGACGACAAGCCACAGCGAAAGCCACCGCCGGTTATCTACCTCCTCAGGCGGAGCTACCGTCGGAAAGGGAGGTCGGCGGATTGTTGTACAACACAAGCAAAACATAGGAGTATTATTGAAGGGCAGGATCCATTAAATTGATCTCTGCTCACAGCTCTCGTTATAGAGGCCTTTGAAACGTACTAACACTGTATTCCGCCTAGGTGATCCGTTATAACGAGCACAAGCAAAATGTTATTGCCATGTACCATGCCGAAGCCGATGTATATGATGCATTGGACATTCCATTTCAGTATTATTGCATGTACTTTTCAAGTCCAGGGGGATATAAGAAAATAGTGTGGTTCCAAATCAATCAAAAATTTGTTTTACTGCGTTGAACAAGAATGGTGCTGCAACAACAGTGGGATTCCAACGAGAAAACCAACTTACATATAGCCATATACTATAATTAATCGAAATCCCTTGTGCTTTCAGCAGATTGAAAGCCAAAACAACAAAAAGGTCAACCAAAAAACTCTTGCTGGTAGTTTTAGCCGTTTGCAACAATTTCATGGATCCTGTCACTGACCTCCGGATCATCTGATCTGACTGCTAGCTTCATGGCCACTTCTTTGGGCCCGCTGATTCCAAATGAAAGTCTCACTAGAACTTTCACATTACCAATGAACACACCTGAGAGCAGGCAAGTGTGCGATCTCGAATTGTTTTGGACAACATCAGTTCCCTACAAACCAGAAGACAAAAGGCAATCAAGATTAAGATTAGCACTTCAAACTACTACTGCAGTCTTTCATTACCAATTAATAAGGAATAACCAACTAAAGTAAAATATCACAAAGTGGTACACCAAGAAAAGAGTACTTATTTCATGGAAAAATAAATAAAGAGAACATACCTCGCAAGGCTGCATGCCGAGGATGCTTATAACAGCACTCACAGCCTCGGCCAAGCTCTCCCTAACACCGAGTCCATACTCATCGACCCGCTCACTTTCCGGATCCATGCTTTCCCAAGCATTTCGGAAGTTCGAAACCCCCACCTTCAACATATAATCAGCAGAAATAATTTCAAAATCTTCTAGCTGATACTCGTCCTCAACACCATCATCCTCAGCTTCACCTGTGGACGAATCAACCTGAAATATAGCAAAGTTGAGTAAAGCACATCAGTTTAATTTGAAACACTAAATTCAATTAACCCAGAGGCACACAGACAGCAGTCATGTTTATTACATGTAGAAGCACACCAAAGTACCGAACTGACAATTTCTTCTTACTCCCCAAAAACATGTACGATTCTAGACAGAAATGTCGACACAACTTAACTGTCAGAGTCTAGAACATTATGAAGGTTATATTTTACCCTGAAGTCTTATGTCTGCTAAAAGGGTAAATAGTACTACCTCCATTCCAAAATATAAGATGTTTTGGTAGGCTAACCTAAAATGAGGGCAACTACTAAAAGGACGAAGGAACCATCTGTACGGAAAACGGAAAGAGTAGAATACTAATAAAGTCACCCCAAATGAGGGAACATTTAGGTGGATATCCTTTGGTTAAGCCACCCTGAAATTCTAGGGCACAAACTGAGTTCAAAAGTGAAATAGCTGAGAATTACGAGGCACCGATTTCTGAAAGAAAATCATGAGAAGCATGCTTGATTTGATCTTCACATGAGGGTATTTGATTAAGACTAACAACAGAGATAGCGGGAGCATTACAAACAGTACCTCTTTAACAATGAATTTCAATATATTTGAGAACTTCCCGGTGGCAAGGACACCTTCTGGCTTTTCAAAGGCCACAAAGGCCTGTCCAGGGGAATCATAAGGCAAGGATCTTAAAGGTTTCGATGCAACTTCTGAAAATTCTTCTGCCTCAGAAGCGTCAACAAACACCACGACCTGGAATAGAAGAATTCAGAAAGGCACTAACACTAAAAAATAACACATATTGCAGGCATATTACGTGAAAGAAGTTGCTTACCTCTTCAAGCAGTTGTTCAGGTATTGTATTTGTACAGTTGTATTGAAGCACAACATGCCCATCATAAATGTGCTTCACAACATTGACTGAATATTCGGTCTCGGCTTCAGTCAATTCAAAAGGTGTTGATGACTGCAAGAAAGAATAAGATAACATATCAGATGTGTACGAGAGCCTCAAAGCATATGCTTATCTTCTGTGAAAAGGACCACACCGTACTGACCTTAAAGAGTTTCCCAAAACCAGCAAACTCAGGAATGGATGAAAGAAGCTTCTCATAGGATGCATCAATGGTCGGAACAGGGCCATTGACAGCAGATGCTGGCCCTGTTGATTTCTTGCCTGTAGCCTTTTTCTCAGCAAGGGGTTGTGATTTTGTTTCCTTGGGTACAGATGAAATATCAAAAGGTACCTCTGATGGTTCCTGTCATCATATTACAAGAAAATAAGGCTCCAACAAATGACATTAAATCATAAGAGTGTTGAGATGCATACATAATTCCGCAGGCTGGCCTCCAAGTTAGCTAGTGGAACATCAAGTGAACCAAAGAGAAAGTCGGTCACATCCTTCTCAGTCTCACCAACAGTAGCTTCACCATCAAGCAATTTGATGTAAAGTGTCGCTCTGTCCCGGACCTATAATGGAGAAAATAGTGTATAATATGTCAGTCAGAGAAGAACGGCTTCTTGCCAGGAAAGCGGAGTTTGACTAGTCATTTTATCTGAAGATAACAGTTTGTTTAGCAATTGGTACTTTCACAGATAAAGTTGCGCATATGCATGAGGAAGAAACAAAACAACAGGTGAGGGAATCCGAAGTTAAAAGGACCACTAAAATATACAACATGGCATATAATATCTTAAATGAAACTTTCCACTGACCTCATCATCACCATCAAACAGGCAACGCCTCAAAAGGACAAATATGCGAGGCTGCAATGACAAATGATGTTAGTGCAACAACTTACAAGTGAAGCAAAGAAAAGCCAAACAATGCAAGAAAATATATAACAAAGTGTATGTATGTTGAAGTACCTTGAGTGCATCAACCAAAGCACCAAACTTTGCCAATGTACTTACTGCACTAGCTCGAACAGTGGCATTTTCAAGTATCACTCTATTGTATATATAGCGTATGTATTTACTAGGGTCTGATGTCTTCGGCCCTTCATTTCCCAAAAAGTGAAGGATCTGTTCCAAGATTAAAAAACAGAATTCCATTAGAATTTCGCAATTTATCATGAGCTGTTGGGGTATGTTGGCAAACTGCTTCTACATTCCTTAAGGGAGAACTTACTTAATATAGAGAAGTATAAAATATCAACAAATATTTGTACAGGCTAGCCCACCTAGACTGTGTTTGGCTATGCGCTATATTGTGATAATACAGCTTATCTGATCAGTTTTTGCCTATTTCCTACTTCCATAGCTATTTTTCCGTAGCAGATTATAAAGTAAGTCAGGACAACACAGTTCAGCAACCACAAACAAAGCCTTAAGCATTTGAAAATCATTCTCTCATTCAAAATGACAGCATATTATGCGAACCAGGAAACAAAGCAAAATCTCACAGCTAGTCATAGTTTCAGGTTGCCTAAATTTTTGTTCCTGTTTTTTCAGAAGGAAATCCTAGTACATAGAGAGCAGAAGGTACGTAAAAATTAAACTACAGAATTAGGAGGTACTACGAAGTTTCAGCATCTTCACAATTAGTTTCCAACAAACGGCGAATTGGTAATCACCTGAGTGGACAGATACGTGAATTCACAGTCTTCGATGAATTCACATAAGTGAAATAAACCACTTTCTTTAGCATCAGGAATATCTCTAATGAGTATGATAATTGAATCAACTATAGCTTTCTTGTAGTCAAATCCACCCTCTTCACGTAGGATATTGCTCAAAAAGTTCATCCTGCCAACACGCACAGAAGTTAAAAGCACCGACAGCAAACTAGTAGCGATTCTTCATCAATATTATTAGAAACATATGCTACGTACAGTGAGCGATATTTGAGGGGGAACTTCAAGCACAAGGATCTAATTGCTTCTACAACAACAATCTTGAATTCGTCGGCTATGTCTGACATAAAGTTGGTCATCTGTTTCATTAAACGATCAACACTTGATTCATTGCCTGTCTTGAGCAGTGTGGTAATTGCAAGGGTTGCGATGCTCCTGTTCTGATCAGAGATTAAACTCTCCATATCTATGTTACAATTTGTAACGGCCAAAGGATGAGTTGATGCAACCTGTAAAGTATCAAATGAACATTGGATCATTAGTAGGAACAAAGAAAAATACCAAGGTAGTAATGAGCATGCAGTCCCATGAATAAAATAACATTGTGGTGCCAACTACAATTAGAGAACAGAAATAACTAATAGTGGAGTAATGGCTTGAGCATCCCCAAATTATGAAATTTGTAAACAGGATTAATATTCCGCCAGGCAAAAAAACAAATTAGTCAAGGCCTTTTCCCTACATATCATTAAGAATGATGGGAGTTTTTGTAGAATAAACCACCGTAATTGATAAAGATCAAAGTGTTCAGTGAAATAGTGATTGGAGTGACCTGTAAAAACAATAGGATGACGATATAGAAAATCAACAAGATGACAGTTACATCTTCCAACCATATTATGTCTACTAGAAGATGGAACTGGAATGTTTATGTCAACAATTTATCGGCCCTTATCAACGGTTGGACTTCAGGAGTGTATCTAATATAGTAATATTTCAGACTTTAGGCAGTTGATTTAAGGATAACATGCTAACTTCAAGTCAATCAGAGTGAGTTTTAATATGAACACACAAAGGGATGGAATGAAGAAATAAAACTAGGCATCCTAAAACCATCAGAGTTGATTGAAAAATTGTGATACAATCAAAGTAATACAAATTACATGGGAATAAAATTCACTATACATTTAAACAGGACAATATAAACTAGCATCCGTGAACAAACTAACCTTGTTAAGTGTGCGAACAGCAGCAAATCTAAGCACAGGTTTGGATGAACTTAAGAACAATTGCAGCACCGTGATTGCAGGTGTAAGCTCACGGCTGGTCACACCATTTAGATCAGTTATTGCTCGTGCAGCCTCAAGTATGACCATTTCTGCTTTGTTCCGGAGACAGGACTCCAGGAAATCAAAGAAAGGGCGGTCTCCACCTTGTGTATTCATGCCTGACTCTCTAATAACCTGTTTATGCCGGTCATGTTTCAGATGTCTACGCATATACAATTCTGCAGAATGCAAAAATCAGAAAACAGTACCTGGCTAGTGTACCGAATAAGTAGGCACTGGGCCAGAGGTGAGCGAACTGAACCCCTTGTCAGACTAGTGACAAGCTTGCTAACAGCCAACCGGTCATTTTGTCTAATCTGAAATTTAGAATTGAAATATGAATGTTTAGATAGCCCAGTAGGAAGAAAGCAAACAAAAAGTCAAGGGGCACTCATAGGTCATTTGTCAGAGGTATAGCATGTTTTCATGGACATACTTAGTATAGCATTGCTTTGAGAGGGTACTTAGTATTGCATGTTTTCGAGAGGGTACTGAACTACTGATCATAGCATGTTTCCAAGAGGGTACTTAGATAGCAAGCTTTCAAGAGAGTACCTAGAAATAGTATATGTTGTTTCAAATAGGTGAATTACATATCTGCATGTAGCTTGATTCATTTGAAAAGGTTTCAGAGATGTATGTCACTACTACTTAAATGAAGCACAAAACATGAACTCACTTGGTGAAGAAGAGCAAGGGCATGAAACTGAACAAGAGCAGCTCTCGACTGTACAGCCTCCTGAACCTCATTGCTCCATCTTTTCACAACTTCCGGACTTGTCTGTTCAGAATTAAAGCATATGACGGAAACATTGATAAGAATCTGTAGCTGCCGGTAACCTGCAATTGCATAAATGCACAAACTAAAATGTAGCACGCACCTGAAGCAGGTAAATGCCACTAACAAGGGCCGCACTGGCAACAACAGGGTTCTTGTCAACGATAGCTTGCTTCAAATACCTCTCAATTTGGGTGAGAAGAGTCGAATCAATGATCCGGCAAAGAACTCTTATAGCATTTGCACGATACATATCAGTCTTGCTATTCATATCCTTCATCAGAGAACTTGTCACTATAATAACCTACACGCGATTAAACACAAATGAAGTCAATCTCAGAGCCCACAAAATGCACATAACTGCAAAGTAAAAACCAGCATTCAGCAACCTCATCCGCTGATGGCGAGAGTTCCTTGATCATGAGGTACACCATCCTCCTAAGTCCAGCATCTTTGGACTGAAACAACTTGGTCGTAGCGAAGAAGACCTCTGTGGCCTCTACCTACAAGAAATTAACACAGTGAGGTACCTATCCAAGAGCACATGTCCAGGAACTAGCACAGAATCACCACTTTCCCAGCACTGCACAAACATGTGAGTCCTGTGTACTCTTAGATCCTCGGTTTAAAACATGTACAATTTACTTTTTTACTCTACTCATTATGTTCCAATAATGTTATTTACGGTGTTGAACTTGGCCAAAATAGCAGTTACTTTCAAAAAAGTACCAATGTTAAAACTTCAAATTTACATGATTGCACCTGCGTGATGCCGACATGTGGTTCAATCAAACAATATTGCCAACTTTACCATCCATGTGGCTCAATGTTAACTACCAGGCCCAGCAATTTGAATCCAGAAGCATAGCTAAAACACGATAAAAGAAAGATGGGATATACTGCATTGGAGTACCTTGGTAAAGGTGTCACCCTGGTTGAGCAGGTATAGAAGCTTGGTGATCACCTATGGTTATAGACAATGCATCAGTATTCATCCGAGTAAGTGAAATCAGAAGGGCGTTCGAGTTGAGATGCGAGATCTAGCCGGAGGAAGATCAAAACGGGATTGGGCAAGCGCACCTGGCAGCATCGCCGCGCGTCGAGCTGCGGGTCGTGGAAGACGCGGGCCTCCTGCAGGACGGCGCCCTTCTCGATGCCGAGGAACGGCGAGTAGTACTCTGCAGCAAGCAAACAAGCATTCAGTCCCAGCACATTACACTGCACATGGGCATGAGAGCGGCGATCCGCACCGGGATCGAGCCAGATCTAGGGTTCGGCGGGCAGCGGATCTGGGCACGCGCGACCAGACGCGCGAGCGGAGAAAGAGGGAGAGGAGAGGGGGCGATCGTTCGTGCGTGCGTACCTTCCTCGTCTAAGTCGTCGTCCTTCTTCACAACAAGCGGCTGCGCCATGGCCGCTACTGCGGTAGAGCGATGCGCCCGCGGGTTGGGCGCCCGGGCCGACGATGCCGCGAGAACGGCGGTGCAGAGCGGCGGCGCGAGGGCTCCCGCGAGTCTTTGTCTCGCGGTTTTGCGAGGGAGGACTGAACGGGGGAGAGGAGGAGGAGGCGCTTACAGAAGTGGAGAAGCGAGCGGCATGGACGATGGATCTGAATCTGGAAGACGGCGGGGGGCGACTCGGCGGAGTAAGGTGCAAGCGTGCGTGTTTACTTTCGATTCGATTGAACTATGGCCACTGAGGTATTTTTTTCTATAAAAAACTAGTAAGCATGCACGTACAAAGTACACGTTATAATCTGCAATAAAACATCTATTTTGAATTTTATTTCTCTTTCAGGCTAGTTATAATGGGAGTAATTTAACTAGTAACATAGTGTACTTTAAGAAGTTTTTGCTTATGTGGCAAGTAATTAATAAGAGGTGGTAACATAAGGCTGGTCATAGTGGGGAGTAACTTAGACTAGTGTCATACTACCTTCGTAATGCAAAATAACATGATAGTAGTGTTATAGATGGCTTCATTTATTAGTTTGTATAACATGTATTATGTTACCACCTCACATTAAATACTTGCCACATAAGCAAAAATTTATTGGAGTGCGCTATGTTACTAGCTAAGTTACTCCCACTATGACTAACCTAATATGTTACTGTAACATAGCGCTTTTCAAGACAAGATGAGTCTACAAGATAATTAATGAAGCCATCTAAGTTACTACTATTATGTTACTTTGCATTATGAAAACCTCAGTGAGTTTTGTTACCGAGCCATTTAAGAACTCAGACACCATTGCACGCCACATCATCTCCGAGTCTAGTAAATGTTTGGCCTATTTCCTATTATTTGTATTTAAAATAGTTCATAACAAACATCAACCACTTTTGATAATAATTGTGGCCATGGTAATCTTTCTATTCCACCTTAGGGTATCTTTGATCCAGAATATTTTCATTGAAAATTCAGAGGGTTGAATTCATATGAATTTTTTTCTAGGCACTCTTATTATGGGAAATAATTCTATGAGACCAGGTCTCACACGAGACCCATCCTGATGAATGACACGTGTCATTCACAAATCACAAAGTATCCCCCACCCCCCACTTAAAATCAGGGAGGAAGATTAGATGCTTTGTGATTTGTGAATGTCACATGTCATACATCAGGACGGGTCTCACCTTCTAACCGTCAGACCTGGTCTCATATGATTTTTTTTCCTCTTATTATATACTCCCTCCATTCCAAATTAGTTGACTCAGATTTGTCTAGATACATCTATATCTAGACATGTTTTGGTGTTAGATACATCCATATCTAGATAAATCCAAGTCAGCTAATTTGGAATGCAAGGTATTTTGTTTGTTTGTGCATTTGGGAAAGCGAGACTGATAACGGGCAATGATGGTTGATAGATGTTAAGGGGAAAATAAATCAACAGGGTTGTTTGTGCATTTGGGAAAGCGAGACTGGTAACGGGCAATGATGGTTGATAGATGCTAAGGGGAAAATAAATCACCTTGCATTCCAAATTAGCTGACTTGGATTTATCTAGATATGGATGTATCTAACACCAAAACATGTCTAGATATATCCGTATCTAGACAAATCTGAGTCAACTAATTTGGAATGGAGGGAGTATATAATAAGAGTGCCTAGAAAAAAAATTCATATGGATTCAACCCTCTGAATTTTCAATGAAAATATTCTGGATCAAAGATACCCTAAGGTGGAATAGAAAGACTACCATGGCCACAATTATTATCAAAAGTGGTTGATGTTTGTTATGAACTATTTTAAATACAAATAATAGGAAATAGGCCAAACATTTACTAGACTCGAAGATGATGTGGCGTGCAATGGTGTCTGATTTCTTAAATGGCTCGGTAAAAAACTCACTGAAAAAGAAATAAGATTCAAAATAGATGTTTTATTGCAGATTATAATGTGTGTGTTGCACGTGCATGCTTACTAGTGCAATAAAACAACGATTACGATACTCAACATCCGAACAACATCCCCCCTCCCCCCCTCATCGTAACGGTTGATATGTCTCGAAGTTGTGACTCGAGTGAAAACCGACAAGCTTAGCCCTTTATGTTGTTGTCGAGATAGCTAGGAGCGAAGAGTGTTGTAGTCGTGGTGAGGTAGCCGTGCCAGGGATGACATGGTCATGTTGAGTTAATCACCATGGAGTCGCGGGCGCAAGAAGGCGTCGTGTTAGTCAGGGGCGCAGTGGTGCGCCGGGAAGAAGACGGTGTTGACGAGGCATCGCGCTGGGTTTGCCAAGCCCAGGGACACTCGTGGACGAAGGCACGCATCAGTGTTGCCAGCACCGGACATGCGTAGACGAGGAAGAAATCGGTGTTAACGAGGCGTCCCACTAGGTTTGGCAAGCCCGGAGACATGTCATGTACCCCAGGCGCGCGTCGGTGTTGCCAGCACCGAACATGTGTAGACGGGGACCAGCACGAGTCGTACATCATGTTGTAGGGACTAGCATAGGAGGACTCGACGATGGTTGCGACGCCAATCGGTGTAGGGTAGAAGGTGTCGACGTCATCTGCGATTGTCGGAGTGGATGAAGTGATCGCGGAAGATGATGACGACGTTGGTGATGAGTTTGTGCCAGATGAAGACGAAGAGGTGGACAACAATGTGGTCGGCGAAATCAGAGGTAGCTCGTGGGAAGCCACGTCGGTCGCATGTAGGAGTGCGGCGGCGGTGCTCGAAATGGGCACGAGAAAAACACTTATGTGATAATACGTGTTGGTCACAGCATGTCATGTTTTCTATCACGCATGTACTTCCGCGACGATTTTATGACAGAATCAAGATAGTCATATATGTGTTGTCATAGAAGTGTTTCATAACAATACTCAATTTTATTGTCACTGAAGTGTTTCACTTTCCGTGATGATAAATCGCGCGTCATGGAAGTGATTTCGTTAAGGGAAACCGACACGTGACAGCCACTTTAACTGGTCGTTGTTAAGCTATTGGGTGCTAGTATTGGATCTGATACCGTTAACAGCCCAGACCAATGATGATTGTCCACGTGTTAATTTCTCATTCACCACCGGAATCACGCGTCAGCTCTATGTTGCGGTAGATGTCATCCATTCAATGGACGAGATGCACTTATGAAATGTCGACACGTGGCATGGCCCAGAAGCGGCCCATTTAGGTAAAAATAAGGCCGGCCCACTAGACTTGGTCAAAACTTAGCTGGTCGGCCTACTTGACTTGGTCAAAAGTTAGCGGGCCGATCCACTTGACTTGGTTAAAAGTTAGCGGGCCGGCCCATTTAAGACTATTGATGGCATGTTTGCATATAGCTCATTCATGGCCCGAGCATGCACGCCCCGTTATGGCATTTCGGAATTCAGCCTATTAGGGTCATGTGGGTCATCCAATATGATTTCAGGTCATTGACACTTTTGCCCCATGTATGGTCGTGATGTATTTTGCCCCATACGAGGCCTTTCATAGCTTTTGACCCTTTAACGATACGTGTTGATCCTGGCCATGAAGAACAGTAGATGGCTTTGGACCCATTACCAGCCCATGCTTGAGTTGAGCCTTTTTCAGCTTGTGTTGTCTTTTGGGACTCATAAAATCTTGGGCTCATTTCCGACCCTGTATTACTTTCGATCCATTATCGGCATGTTCTGTTACCGGGCCAAATTGAGCCTGGGTTTCATTCGACCCATTTATGGCTTGTTAGTCCATTGGGTCGTTTCATCCTGTCATGTATTCTCGCCCATTAACGGCCCGTTATGCTTGCTGACAGTATCACTACTCTAAATGATGTGAGGTATTTGCATTAGAAAGATAATTTGATGTATCTTCTGGTAATGTACCTCGATGGCCCCATCCATCCACCATATGGGTGTGGCACAATGAAACATCAGAGGTAAAAACTGATAGCATCAGCTTCACTTGAAACTTGTTTTCTCCAAACTTGTTCCTCCAAATTGGTTGCTTCAAGAGCTCATTGGTTATTGGATTTCTTCCAAGTGATACCTAAGTTCAACCAACAACAATGGAGATGAAAGTGCAGCCATGAGTTTAAGATTGTGGTATGAACTTAAGTTAGCGTTCACTTGGCCATGTGTTTGCTTGATTTGGCTTAGTAATTCTTTCCAATTAAATTGTGCACTTTTCTGAAATGTCATGTATGATGTACCCATGTGCTCATCACCTTCTTCGGTACTCTATCGGAGGGGGATTCGATCATGGAGGGGGCTCTACATCATCCTTGTTGCCCTCCGATGATGCGTGAGTAGTTTACCACGGACCTAGGGGTCCATAGTTAGTAGCTAGATGGCTTCTTCTCTCCTTTTGATCTTCAATACAATGTTATCCTCGGTGTTCTTGGAGATCTATTCGATGTAATGAATTTTAGCGGTGTGTTTGTTGGGATCCGATGAATTGTGAGTTTATGATCAGATATATCCATGAATATTATTTGAGTTTTCTCTGAACTCTTTTATGCATGATTACTATGGCCTCATATTTATCTCTGATTTATTGGTTTGGTTTGGCCAACTAGATTGATATATCTTTGTTGGGGAACGTAGCATTCAATTTCAAAAAAAAAACATGATCACACAAGATCTATCTAGGAGATGCATAGAGAGGGGAGAGTGTGTCCATGTACCCTCGTAGACCGAAAGCGGAAGCGTTATGTTAACGCGGTTGAAGTAGAGGGTCCAGGGAGAGTTTCATCAGCACGACGGCGTGGTGACGGTGATGGTGATGTGATCCGCGCAGGGCTTCACCTAAGCACTACGACGCTATGACCGGAGGAGTAAACTATGGAGGGGGGCACCGCACATGGCTAAGAGAAATCTTGGTGTACCTTTGGGGTGCCCCCGCCCCCGTATATAAAGGGGGGAGGAGGAGGCCGGCGGCCAGGAGGGGCGCGCCAAGGGGGGAGTCCTACTTGGACTCCTAGTCCAAATAGGATTCCCCCCTTCTTCCTTTCTCCACCGGAGGGAACAGGAAGGAGAGGGAAAGGGAAGGGGGGACGCGCCCCTCCTCCTTGTCCTATTCGGACTCCCTAGGAGGGGGTGCGCGCCACCCCTCGCGGGATTCCCTCTCTCTCCCTTTAGGCCCATGCAGGCCCAACACTTCCGCGGGGGGTTCCGGTAACCCCTCGGTACTCTGGAAAAATACTTGAATCACTCGGAACCATTCCGATGTCCGAATACTACCTTCCAATATATGAATCTTTACCTCCCGACCATTTCGAGACTCCTTGTCATGTCCGTGATCTCATCCGGGACTCTGAACAAACTTCGGTCACCAAAACACATAACTCATAATACAAATCGTCATTGAACGTTAAGCGTGCGGACCCTACGGGTTCGAGAACTATGTAGACATGACCGGGACACATCTCCGATCAATAACCAATAGCGGAACCTGGATGCTCATATTGGTTCCTACATATTCTACGAAGATCTTTATCGGTCAAACCGCATAACAACATACGTCATTCCCTTTGTCATCGGTATGTTACTTGTCTGAGATTCGATCGTTGATATCCTCATACCTAGTTCAATCTCGTTACCGAAAAGTCTCTTTACTCGTTCCGTAATGCATCATCCCGTAACTAACTCATTAGTCACATTGCTTGCAAGGCTTATAGTGATGTGCATTACCGAGAGGGCCCATAGACACCTCTCCGATACATGGAGTGGCAAATCATAATCTTGATCTATCCCAACTCAACAAACACATTCGGAGACACCTGTAGAGCATCTTTATAATCACCCAGTTACGTTGTGACGTTTGATAGCACACAAGGTGTTCCTCCGGTATTCGGGAGTTGCATAATGTCATAGTTAGAGGAATATGTATAAGTCATGAAGAAAGCAATAGCAATAAAACTAAATGATCATAATGCTAAGCTAACGGATGGGTCTTGTCGATCACATCATTCTGTAATGATGTGATCCCGTTCATCAAATGACAACACATGTCTATGGTCAGGAAACTTAACCATCTTTGATTAACGAGCTAGTCAAGTAGAGGCATACTAGGGACACTTAGTTTTGTCTATGTATTCACACATGTACTAAGTTTCCGGTTAATACAATTCTAGCATGAATAATAAACATTTATCATGATATAAGTAAATATAAATAACAACTTTATTATTGCCTCTAGGGCATATTTCCTCCAATCTTGCCATGGGAAGAGGTGCTTTGTAATGGGTTTGATCTTGCGGTGCTCAATCGCAATGACAGCAAGGGACATGACACGTATGTATCATTGCTATTAAGGGTAAAAAGATGGGGTTTAATCATACGTGAGTTTATCTTGTCTACATCATGTCATCTTGCGTAAGACGTTACTCTGTTCTTCCATGAACTTAATACACTAGATGCATGTTGGATAGCGGTCGATGTGTGGAGTAATAGTAGTAGATGCAGAATCATTTCGGTCTATTTTTCTTGGATGTGATGCCTATATATGATCATTGCCTTGGATATCATCATAATTATTTGCTTTTCTATCAATTGCCCCACAGTAATTTGTTTACCCGTCATATGCTATTTTCAAGAGAGAAGACTCTACTGAAAACTATGGCCAGGGGGTCTATCCTTTATCATATATTAAAACCAAAAATACCTTCCTACAATTTTCTTTTATTTACTTTATTTTGTATTTTTGTTCGATCTATCTATCAAAAACTATACCGTTTAATCTTGCTCGTAACTGTTGAGGGATTGATAACCCCTCTAACGTTGGGTTGCAAGTATTTGTTGCTTGTGTGTAGGTACTGTTTACTAGTCGTTGCTTGGTTCTCCTACTAGATGGCTTCATAACTGAGGGAAATACTTATCTCTATTGTACTGCATCATCCTCTCCTCTTCGAGGAAATCCCAGCGCAGCTCACAAGTAGCAGGAATAATTTCTAGCGCCGTTGTCATGGAGACATCATCAACAACTATCAAGTACCTACGCATAAACTTTCATCTCCTTGCATTCACATTATTTGCCATTTGCCTCTCGTTTTCATCCCACCTGAAGGAAATATGCCCTGGAGGCAATAATAAAGTTGTTATTTTATATTTCCTTATATCATGATAAATGTTTATTATTCATGCTAGAATTGTATTAACTGGAAACTTGATACGTGTGTGGATACATAGACAAAACATCGTGTCCCTAGTAAGCCTCTACTAGACTAGCTCGTTAATCAAAGATGGTTAAGTTTCCTAACCATAGACATGTGTTGTCATTTGATGAACGTGATCACATTATTAGGAGAATGATGTGATGGACAAGACCCATCTGTTAGCTTAGCATATTGATCGTTCAGTTTCATTGCTATTGCTTTCTTCATGGCATATACATATTCCTTGGCTATGAGATTATGCAACTCCCAGACACCGGAGGAATGCCTTGTGTGCTATCAAACGTCACCACGTAACTGGGTGATTATAAAGATGCTCTACAGGTATCTCTGAACGTGTTTGTTTGGTTGGCATAGATCGAGATTAGGATTTGTCACTCCGAGTATCGGAGAGGTGTCTCTGGGCACATCATAAGAAGCCTTGCAAGAAAAGTGACCAATGAGTTAGTTGTGGGATTATGTATTACAGAACGAGTAAAGAGACTTGCCAATAATGAGATTGAACTAGGTATGAAGATACCGATGATCGGATCTCGGGCAAGTAACATACCGATGGACAAAGGGAATAACGTATGTTGTCATAACGGTTCGACCGATAAAGATCTTCATAAAATATGTAGGAGCCAATATGAGTATCTAGGTTCCACTATTGGTTATTGACCAGAGAGGTGTCTCGGTCATGTCTACATAGTTCTCGAACCCGTAGGGTCCGCACGCTTAACATTCGATAACGATTTTGTATTATATGAGTTATGTGATTTGGTGACCGAATGTTGTTCGTAGTCCCGGGTGAGATCACGAACATGATGAGGAGTCTCGAAATGGTCGAGAGGTAAAGATTGATATATAGGACGATAGTATTCTGACACCGGAAGTGTTCCGGAGGGTACCGGGTACATATCGGGTCACCGGAAGGGGTTCCGGACACCCCCGGCAAAAGATATGGACCTACTGGGCCAAGAGGGGAAATGCAGCAGCCAGCAGGGGCTGCCGTGCCCCCCACATGGTCCACACTAGGGGAGAAAGAAAAGACGGGAAGAGAGAAGGAAGGGGAGGGATTCGGCCTCCCCCTTCCTTCCCTCCTCCCTCCTCCTTCCTTTCCCCTCCGGAAAACATAGTAAGGGGGTGAATTGGACAAGGCCCCCAAGTAGGATTCCTCCTACTTGGGGCACCCCAAGGCTGTACCCTCCCCCTCCCACCTATATATACATGGGGAGGCGGCGCCTAGAACACACACCAACAATTGTTAGCCGTGTGCGGCGCCCCCCTCCACAGTTTACGCCTCCGGTCATATCTTCGTGGTGCTTAGGAGAAGCCCTGCGCGGATCACTTCACCATGACCGTCACCACGCCATCGTGCTGATGGAACTCATCTACTTCCTCGACACTTTGTTGGATCAAGAATTTGAGGGGCGTCATCGAGCTGAACATGTGTAGAACTCGGAGGTACCGTACATTCGGTACTTGATCGGTCGGAACGAGAAGAAGTTCGACTACATCAACCGCATTGTCAAACGCTTCCGCTTTCGGTCTACGAGGGTACATAGACACACTCTCCCCTCTCGTTGCTATGTATCTCCTAGATAGATCTTGCGTGAGCGTAGGATTTTTTTTTGAAATTCTATGCTACGTTCCCCAATAGTGGTATCCGAGCCAGGTCTATGTGTAGATGATATGCATGAGTAGAACACAAAGAATTGTGGGCGGTGATCGTCACACTACTTACCACCAATGTCTTATTTTGATTCGGCGGTATTGTTGGATGAAGCGGCCCAGACTAACCTTACATGACCACGTTCATGAGACCGGTTCCACTGACAGACATGCAACTAGTTTTGCATAAAGGTGGCTGGCGGGTGTCTGTTTCTCCTACTTTAGTTGAATTGAATTTGATTGCGGCCGGTCCTTGTTGAAGGTTAAAACAGAAAACTTGATAAATCACCGTTGTGGTTTTGATGCGTAGGTAAGAATGGTTCTTGCTAGAAGCCCGTAGCAGCCACGTAAAACTTGCAATAACAAAGTAGAGGATGTCTAACTTGTTTTTGTAGGGCATGTTGTGATGTGATATGGTCAAGACATGATGTGATATACATTATTGTGTGAGATGATCATGTTTTGTAAAAGTTACTAGCAACGACATGAGCCTTATGGTTGTCTCTTTATTGTATGAAGTGCAAACACCATGTAATTGCTTTACTTTATCACTATGCATTAGCGATAGTTGTAGAAGCAATAGTTGGCGAGACGACCACGACACTATGATGGAGATCAAGGTGTCAAAGATAGTGACGATGGAGATCATAACGATGCTTTGGAGATGCAGATCAAAAGCACAAGATGATGATGGCCATATCATGTCACATATTTTGATTGCATGTGATGTTTATCTTTTATGCATCTTATTTTGCTTACCACGGCGGTAGCATTATAAGATGATCCCTCGCTAAAATTCAAGGTATAAGTGTTCTCCCCGAGTATGCACCGTTGCGACAGTTCGTCGTGTTGAGACACCACGTGATGATCGGGTGTGATAGACTCTGCGTTCACATACAACGGGTGCAAGATAGTTTTGCACATGCGGAATACTCGGGTTAAACTTGATGAGCCTGGCATGTACAGACATGGCCTCGGAACACTGGAGACCGAAAGGTCGAACATGAATCATATAGTAGATATGATCAACATAGAGATGTTCACCATTGATGACTACTCCATCTCACATGATGATCATACATGGTTTAGGCGATGTTTTATAGCAAAGTATTAAAAAACCAAAGTATAAAAAACTATAATAATATAACATTGTTGGATTTCGGGTTCCGCAGACCCTTGAGAGGTTCGAACTCTGGGGTGCGTGCAAAGAATTCGTCCTCCCCAGTCTGCCTGCTCGCTAATCTCACGGCTTAGCTCGACGAACTGAATGAACAAGAAACACAACATTTTACCCAGGTTCGGGCCACCTTGCGGTGTAAAACCCTACTCTTGCTTTGTGGTGGATTGGCCTCGAGGGGCTGAGGATGAACTAGTACAGTGGAGAACAACCTCAGAAGGAGAGGTGTCCTTGAGCTCGATTAGCTGGTGGGTGTGTGGATGATCCAAATGATTCGTCCCCTCTATGGGGGTGGGTAGGTCCTATTTATAGTGGCCTTGGTCCTCTTCCCAAATGAAGGCGGGAAGGGATCCCACAACGGCCAAATTTGAAGGGAGACAACTAGTACATGCTATCCTGACAAAAGTAGTCTTCGCCTGCAAAAGCCTCTGGTCGTGACGTTGTGATGGGCTCGGCGATGACTTCCGTCCTGCCGTCCTGGCGGTCTTGGTCTTGTTGCACCGGAATGGAAACATTTGCTTGATTCCTTGGGACTTCACGCCTGCGCTTGCCTTCTTAGCACCAAAGAGGAAACTGGTACACTACACCCGCTGGCGCCCGCCTGGCCTTAGTCGTCATGGCTCACATCATCTAAACCTCGCCAGGCGCACCTTGCATAGATATCTCTGCTCCTCGGGAGCCAGTCTGGGAAGGCCGCCCCACGTGGAGGTCTTGGTGTCGTCCGCCTCGCGAGACTTGGCCCCTCGCAAGGGTCTTGAGCTGTCGATGTTGAAGCTGGACCATACTAGGCCGTTGATGGAGCCACACCATGGGCCTGTAACGCCCGGATAATTATGCTATAGTAATCTCATGCTAATGATGCCATGTCACCGCGATTGTTATTGTTAACCTCACGATGGTTCAATCACGTTCGAATTCGAAATTCAAAATTAAGTCAAAATACAAAAGTAATAAAAGAAAAAGAGAGACAAAAAACAAAGAAAGCCCCTGCTCCCCTGGGCCTAGCCACCTGGGTCGCCCAGCTGGCCCAACCGCCCCCACTCCCCTCAATACCCCCCTCCCGATCCATACCGAACCCTAGCCCTATCCCCTCGTCCACCCCACAACCCCCCACGATCCCCCACTCTCTCCCTCGCTCCTTCCCCACTCCCTCGCCCTCCTCTGCCCCCCGATTGGATTAGGGGGGATCGAGCCGCGCCCCGCCGCCTAG